>NC_092204.1:25737944-25760842 GCF_043381705.1 Parasteatoda tepidariorum
AAATTTTTTGAAAATTGTAATCATGATTACAAGTAATTGATTACTGTAATCGACTATGTAATCATGATTACAGCTGTAATCAAACTTTGTAATCACGATTACAAGTAATTGATTACTGTAATCAATATTGTAATCATGATTACAGCTGTAATCAAAATATTTGAAAATTGTAATCATGATTACAAGTAATTGATTACTGTAATCAAAAAATGTAATCGATTACATTTTTGGCCAACTCTGGTGTTAAGAATGATTATCATTGACGAGCTACTCATTCATTTGGCAGCAGAGAATGATTCTGTAGAAGTTGTTTCACCTTCGCAGAAGTGCTGCAGAGGAGAAGTGGATATTTAGGAGTAGGCGAAAAAAAATAAGGCGTACTCCCTTTTATTTTCTTTCTCTCCTTTCCCCTATCTTACTTTTTTTTTTTTTAAATCTCTCTATCTTTTAAGAAAGAGTCTATTTGTGTTTTTGTTTTATTATAGTGGAAAACAAAATTGGAGCGTTAAATGATTTTTCATAAGTATTTTTTTTTTCAACTTTGCCAAGAATTAATCTACATAATTCGATTTTTCTTATATAATTTGTAATAGCACAATTATTTTTAATTTCATAAATCTTTCTGCAAAAAAATTTTTTAAATTTTTTTAAATTTATTTATTTTTATTTTTTTGCTATTTTTTGCTTATTTCAAAAATTGTTTTATTTTTTAATTACTATTCGTTTAGTCTTAGCTTTTTACTTTTATGTTCTGGTAAATCACACTTTATTATTGTTACTTTTCTATTCCAGAGTAATGACAAAATTATAAAAAACTTTCATATCATCCGAAAGAGGATATTTTGCTCTGCGGAAACTATATTTTGCTTTTTGTTCGAATTAATTTATATTAATTTTCCGATTATTAAAATGGAATGCAAATTTAAGAAAAAAGAGCCTTTCCGAAACCTTCCTCGATTTCGATTTAATAAAGGTTTAGAGTACTCTAGCTAGTAAGTGATTGAAATATTTTACTTTCACAGACATAAACGCGAGTTCTTAAAAATGTTAGAAAAATTATGAACGACTAAATTTAAATATTATAATTAAATATTACGTTTACTAAAAAAGTGCTTAAAATTTGTTTCAAAAATCATATCATTAAATGCACATAAATACAGCTGAAATGAAACTTATTGATCTTCTTTTTACAGTAAATTTTAAAAAAAAGCAAGTAGCAAAACGTTTTCCAATTTTCAGAAAGAAAAAAAAGGCTTGCTTCTCCGATGACAGAAAAATTATTTACGATGTTTTGATTCAACGAATTGTAAATTATGTGGTACAGTAAATAACAAATTTTACCCCCAACACGAAAAAATTGGTTAAAAAACAAGAAGAATAAGAAATAAAAACCTTAATGTAATAAAATAAATCAAGCATCTTAACTTTAAAATATCAATTTTCATAATTGCGAAAATGTATATTTTTTTAACCAACAAAACAAGATTTGTTTTACGTGTATTTATGCAACAACAACAAAAAATGTTTAAATGCAAAACTTTGTTTCAGCGATAAAATTTATATGAAAGTGAACTTCTTTACAAAACTAAAAATAAGAAAAAGTAATTGGGAGGTTTTAGTAAATTACAGCAAAGGCTAATTATTTTAATGAGGTGAGCGTGATTGTAAAGATCAATTTCAAACACAAAAGCAGATAACAGATATAACACAACGTCGAAAGAAAAATTCTCTCGCTACGTTGCCAGATTTATAAGATACTAAAACTAGATAATAATTAGAGTAATTCTTTCAGACGATTTTTTTTAAGTGTAAAAAAAAAAGCAAGAGAAAAATGTTTCATAGTGGAGGATTTATTGAATGCATTATGCAATTTTAATTTCTCGATGGTGCAGATAATTATTTTTCTCTTTTAAGTATACTGATAAAAGTATTGTTAAAAAAGAATTTGCTTTTTAATTTTATCGGTGAAAATAACATTTTAATCATTTTTATTTTTATACCAGGATAGTAAGTTGAGCTTCAAGGGAAATAAATAAAAAAAAATGAATTAGCTACGATGATAGTGTGTTAAAAAAAATATTTGTTAGTTTTAAAGAGAGAAATAAGTTTCCTAATTAGAAAATTAGGCTGCAAACGATAAAAACTAATCCTCGTAAAAATCTTCAATAATTCTATATTCCTCGATAAAAATCTTTGAAAATTCTGCATTTACGATTTAAACAAATAAAAACGGTCAGTTGAGGTTTAAAGTTCGCGAATTAGAAAACTTCATTTTCTATAAGTAATAATCATTAACATTAATTTTATGTTCTGCAAGTTTTATAGACAATTGCAAACCATAAAGTGTCTTTTTCGTCGTATTTATTAAGCAATAAAATTATAATTAGAAAATAATAATGAAATATAGCCATTTAGAAAATCGTGTTCAGAGTATAAGGGGCAAATAATATATAAAATTTTCTAAAAATATGATAAACTTAAATTTTAAGTTATCACAATACCGACAAACTTTTACAGTAAGTTAAGTGTTTTTATTCGTCTTATTTATGAAATTAAAACCGTATATTCGAAAACCACTGTGAAAAATGGGCCATTTATAAAATAGTTTCGAAAAAAAATCAAATTCTTTTAGTCACTTTTTTTTTAAAAAAAAATAAAAAGTAGTCATCAAAATAATAAAGAAAAATGACCAACTTTTTTTTAAAAAAAATTATAATAACAATAACGCTAAAAACACTAAAAATAATGTTAGATTTGAGAAATTTTTATAGCTGTTTTGTAATCAACAACTTAAGCTATAGCTGTTGTACTCGTAATTGCAAATAAATGCGCAATACATGTATGACTACACATGAAAAAGTTTGAACTCAATTTACAAAATTTGCAATGTCTTCCTATTCATTCGATAGTATGTTAGAAGCTAAGAACGATATTATCAGGAGCACGCTTTTCTTTCTTTCTTTTTTTTATCAGGAGCATGCTCAATACTGGAATAGTTGCGTATTATAATATATACGGTCCCATATTTGGATGAGCGATTTGATCAGGCCAACGAAAAGCAATTTCTACAAAAAAAATCTATATCTGTCAAAATACTGCTTCCTAACAAAAATTCGGCAACAACTCAGAATATCATGGAAGAATTTAAATTTTTATTATTCCAGTCGTTTGCTTCTTATGACATTACGTATTTTTTTATTCGTTTTTTTAAACTTAGTTTCAAATTCTGCGGCGAAGGGGACTATACTCTACTAAATTTCAATTAAAAGAAAAACAGTATTTGGAGCTTGGATATATATATATTTGGCCAAGTCAGAACATAAAATACTTACACTAGTGTCAGTTAATTCTGTTATTCGAGTGCATCACGCTGTTTCTGCAAGTAGAGGGTTATTTTGAAAACATTGTATTGTAGTTTCTTCTCAGTTAACAGCGCCATTTGTCGTCGAACTAATTTTAAAATTTTAAGATGGTAAACTTAGTCAACACATTTTATCTACTTCTCCCCCTTCCCCACCAAATGATTTTTCTGATAATCAGTCATTATTGAAACAGCCGGCAAACACTTTGACAATTCTCTAAATTTAATACAGATTTTCACTCGAATATTCGAGCATTAAGAGCCAACCTAGGGAAAAACTTTTCATATTAAATTTGGCTTCACCTTCATCGGTATTTTATTTATTTATTTATTTATTTACTTTTAATGTGAGTTTAGATAAACCTAGGGTAAACCATTAAGTTTTAAAACGTTAAAAAAATATCAAAATGTAAACAAATTATTGCAGAGCTTCTTTCCCACTGCGTTATCATAAATAATCCTGCACTTATTTGTTTGCAGTTTGATAATTTGAAGAAAAAAAATGCCAACATTTGCAATGTGATGGTTTTTACCTGAGGTTACTTTTTCTATATACTTCAGATATTAAATCACTTATACAGCTGAAAGGAAACGTTTCATCGAGGGTTTCTCCCGCACTATGGCGTTCATTGAAATGAAGTTAAAAATGGAACGTTTTGTGTCAAATGAAAATGCCTTTTGAGAATAGTATCACCCATGACCACTAACATGTCTCATAGCAATTCACATATTTGATACATTGGGATATCTATTCCAAGTTATAAATAAAAATATAAAACAAGTTAAATCAAACCAAGATTTACGCTTCATAAAATTATAAAAGTTGCAACAGACACCAAATAAGATATACTCGTTGGTTTTCGTAAACGCGCCTCCTTCAACAATACCAGAGTATACAAATCCCACAAACCCTAATTACTCAAAACATTACAAAAGGTGGGTTGGCAACACCAACACAACAAATCCCAGAAGGCTGGCTGTGTTGAGAGAGTTTCGTCCAGTATATCGAGTTATCCCACCATACTGGATGCAGCCTTTTCGGCAAGAGGTGATAAACTCAATTTACTTCTGGAATCTAACCAGAAGGCGAGTTAGTTTCATTCCCTGTCGTCCCCCCTCAACCCAGAGGCGTTTTCCTTTCCCAAAGAGGGGGTATAAAACAAAGGTGAATGCCATTTGCCTGCACATCCTGCAAAAGATTTGATAAATAGCCAAATCGTGCAAATGGACGGATGATGCTCTTCCAGGTGCAGCAAATGTCTGATTGAAGTACAGTGTGGAGTCTTTGATATACAGTCATTAGCATACCCTGCATTACCATAAGTATATCATCGGTAAACTTTTCCCATGGCTCAAAATGGGAGTTTATGAAAATGGACACAGCTCAAAATGTGACTAACTAATGTAAGTTCTAATGTGATGTCATTCATTTTGCCTAAATCTGCCAGTACATTTTTTACTCATTTTTAAAACGACGTTAAGAGTCAACAGTTGTTTTTACAAGGTTGTCACAGTGTCGTAGTGGTAATAAATTTACACTGTATTATCAATATCATCAGTTATTTTTAGTCGTGAAAAATTTTTAAATTTTTGAAAAAGTAACCGCGTTTTAAAAAGTGGCCACTGCTTAAACTGCTACAGCTGGTCACCGGCCAACAGTATAATGTTTTTTTTTTCCCTTTTTTTTGCAAAAAATATCTATAACAAGAATTAAATTATTCTATAAAATTCACGCATTATAAGCTAAATATCATTTCATGAACATTTAAAACAAATTAAATACTACAATACGAAGTACATAATCAGACGGCTAAAAAAATCTTTAAATTTCTCAAAGACATTAAATAATCGGGAAATGAGGGAATTTTTCTTATAGAATATCTCACAAATCAGACTTTTAAAAAACTATTAATGAAATTTATACGTTCAACTTATGACATTTCAGTGAAATTCATTCGTAAAGAGTCCGATTTTCATTGAAATGAATGTTTCGCACACAGCTCGCTAAATCCAATTCAAACTTTTAAACAAACACAAATATATCATTAAAGAGGTAATCGGAACGGATTTCGAAGCTTTTTTCCCTCGAAGCATAGAATAAGTGATATTTTTAACATTATGTTACACATCCTATAAGTGTAGTAATTTTCATTAGAAGCAATTTCAGGAAGATGTTCACAATGGAACTATCATTTCTAAAGTACAAATAACATTTCGAGTTCAGTGAACGTTCGTTACTTTTCAATTAAAGTGATTTACAGTAAACAATTAAAATGATGTATAAGGTTCAATAAACATCTAATAGAACAATAGGAATAACGTGATGAAGTCTGGTGACGATTTCTATTTGAAAACCAGTGATTTCATTCAACTTAGAAAACTACGCATCTGAGGATACAAAACTTCTGAATTTTCGGGTGCTTTTTTCTCGATTTAAAACAATATAAATCTCTCAGCTAAAGATATAGTATAGAAAAAGTGAACATATTATGATTCAGAAAAAAATGTAATTAGTAATTGAGTCAGTAATTATTTAAAACAGAATTAAAACCAAAATTGTCGTTAAAAGATCAAAATCAAGTTGTTGTTTTTAAGAGATGATATGACTTAGTATATTAGTTACGATATGTACCAACTCATAATAATGATTAGATCTTTCAAAATAATGCTTTACGAAAGTAGGATAAAACAAGCATCATTGAACAATGAATAGTATGTATGGTATTAGTATGTTAAAAGAATTTAAAAATAAGATATCAGCTGTAGTAAAACTTTAAAATAACAAATAAAATCATAATGATAAAATATGAAATGATCGTGTTCCCATACAAAAAATATATATTATCGACTAATAAACTTTAATCCTGTCTTCTGTGGGCTTTTCAATAATCAAAATATCCTTACTGTTTATTTCGATGGAATTAAGCATTCGACTGTTAAACGATGATTACAGCAAATTTTGAAAAGTGTACAGCTATGGTTATCATATTCGGGAACATTTTACTAGTTACGAAGGTACTGCGAATAGGGTAGTATAAATGCCACGAAAATATCTCGAATTCGCAAACACTAGCAGAAGTCCATAGTTTATTACACAAATGTTTAAATACCTAGGGTTTGTTATCACAGTTTTAAAAAAAGAAATTAAAAAAAATTTTAAAAAAGATCAATTTTCATAAGACAAATTTGAATAATGATATTAAGTCTAAGTGCTATGTCTACTTTCTTAAATATAGGCGTCCATTTTCTAAACTAGCATTTTGAGCTGTGTCTAGAATAAAAAGCTCACCAACGAGGTACTCCAATGAGCACCCAAGAATGATATTTTACAGACAAACTAAAACAGGTCCAATTTCCTAAACAACTGAAACGAACCAAACTAAAACAGATCCAATTTCTTAAACAACTGTGAAGAACCAAACTAAAACAGATCCAATTTCCTAAACAGCTGTAACGAACCAAACTAAAACAGATCCAATTTCCTAAACAACTGTAACGAATCAAACTAAAACAAACAGATCCAATTTCTTAAGCAACTGTAACGAACCAAAATAAAACAAACAGATCAAATTTCTTAAATAACTGTGACGGACCAAAGTAAAACAGATTCAATTTCCTAAGCAACTGTAACGAACCAAACTAAAACAGATCTAATTTCTTAAACAACTGTGACGAACCAAACTAAAACAGATCCAATTTCTTAAGCAAATGTGACGTACCAAACTAAAACAAACAGATCCAATTTCTTAAGCAACTGTAACGAACAAAAATAAAACAAACAGATCCAATTTCTTAAACAACTGTGACGGATCAAACTAAAACAGATCCAATTTCTTAAACTGTGACAAATCAAACCAAAACAGATCCAATTTCTTAAACAACTGTGACGAACCAAACCAAAACAGATCCAATTTTTTAAAAAACTGTGATGAACCAAACCAAAACAGATCCAATTTCCTAAGCAACTGTGACGAATCAAACTAAAACAGTTCCAATTTTCCAAGTAACTGTAACGAACCAAACTAAAACAGATCCAATTTCTTAAACAACTGAAACGAACCAAACTAAAACAGATCCAATTTCTTAAACAACTGTGACGGACCAAACTAAAACAGGTCCAATTTCTTAAACAACTGTGACGAACCAAACTAAAACAGATCCAATTTCTTAAACAACTGTGACGGACCAAACTAAAACAAATCCAATTTCCTAAACAACTGTTACGAACCAAACTGAAACAAAGCCAAATCATAAGAACATTCAATTTTATGAAATCCAAAACTAGTAGTTACATAATTATATCCCAAAACGAAAGTTAGGTGTGTGTGAAATATAGTTGAAAAGGAAACGAATAACTCCTCCATCCATCATTCGTTGCTTAATTGAAAATACTCTAGATTCCGGGGCACAGAATGATAATGAAATACCCCTTTACCCTGGCGTGTTTTAGAGAAATAAAGGGCAGCAACAGAAGGGTAAAATGATGGACAGATTAATAAATTGTTGATGGTATGAAATGGGGGGGGGTCAAGGGAGATGCCGGCAACAACAGATGTTCAATGACTGTATAATGTAACGAGCATAGAACAAAAGGGAGAGAGAACTTGTTCGGAAAGATATGAAAGCGTGGGTAGAACAAATTAAATATGTAATGCGTTCTATGAGGGGGGAATGCGACAGGTTGCATTCTATTCCAAGACAAGTCGAAAGGGAGGACAGGAAAAATGCAGGAGTCTTCCTTATGAATAATAACGTTGGATACATTAGACACCAAAATATCGTCTCATAAACGATAATAATATCACATGGATGAATTTTGTCAAGCAAAACAATAGCAATATCCATTTGGGTTGCCACGTTTGTATTAGACATGTGATTAATAAAATACTTGGGAAATTATTTGTTTTGGTAGAGTTTCCAATGCTTTTAAATAAGATGAAACCGCTTATTAGCTCATATAAAGATTTAAACTATAATCTACAAAGATTATAAAAAACCACATATTTAAAAAAAATCAAGTAAAAAATAAGTTTAAGCCATAATTTTACAATAGAGCCATGATCACACGTTATTACTGATAACATATAATCAGGTCTGCCAACTACTATGGATTTAGCGAAATATTTTGTAGAGAGGTTGACAAATAAAAACCAAAGCTTTTAGAGTTTTCGGTAGCTTCACCAACATTTTAAAAATCTCATTGCAAGAGAGCTGGGACAGAGTGGCGTTTTGCATTAACTTGTAAATCATTTACATATAGTGGTGTAAAAAATGAATTTAATTTACAAAAAAAGAATTATACATAAAAACAAACTTATAATATGAGTCGCGATGGCTCAGAGGATAGAGCGTTCACCTTCCAATGAGACGAACCGGGTTCGAATCTCAGTCGATACGAATTCCGCATCCATCTTGCACCGACCACCGTGCTGACGTGAAATATCCTCAGTGATAGAAGGATCATGGATTAGAGTCCCCTTACCGTCAGGCTAACCGTGGGAGGTCCTTGTTGTCTTCCTCTCCATGTAACGCAAATCCGGATTAGTTCCATCAAAAAGTCCTCCACGAAGGCTAATTTCTCCCTATACTTAATCCAGGAGTTCCCTTGTCTTCTGGATTGGGTTCAAAATTACAAGGCTACGGAGTTGAACATTAGTAGTCGTAAACCCAAAAATTGGGTCGGCTGTTCAACGACGGTAAGTTTAAAAAAAAAAAAAAAACTTAGAACATTTGAAAAATTTTCCCCAAAAGAGCTGAAAAGTGGCAGCTATGTAGAATACGCAATACATACTCTAAATTAGCAGATCAAGCGGGACTGAGCTACAAACTAAATCTGCCGGAAAAGTAAGTATATAGAGGGTACGAATTATATAGAAAAGATCGATAGCTGTAACTAGAGCACATCGCATTTACGGAACCAGTATTTACCAGAGAAATCTTAAATTTCGAAACATTTTTATAAACGTGATTTTTTNATGAACCAAACCAAAACAGATCCAATTTCCTAAGCAACTGTGACGAATCAAACTAAAACAGTTCCAATTTTCCAAGTAACTGTAACGAACCAAACTAAAACAGATCCAATTTCTTAAACAACTGAAACGAACCAAACTAAAACAGATCCAATTTCTTAAACAACTGTGACGGACCAAACTAAAACAGGTCCAATTTCTTAAACAACTGTGACGAACCAAACTAAAACAGATCCAATTTCTTAAACAACTGTGACGGACCAAACTAAAACAAATCCAATTTCCTAAACAACTGTTACGAACCAAACTGAAACAAAGCCAAATCATAAGAACATTCAATTTTATGAAATCCAAAACTAGTAGTTACATAATTATATCCCAAAACGAAAGTTAGGTGTGTGTGAAATATAGTTGAAAAGGAAACGAATAACTCCTCCATCCATCATTCGTTGCTTAATTGAAAATACTCTAGATTCCGGGGCACAGAATGATAATGAAATACCCCTTTACCCTGGCGTGTTTTAGAGAAATAAAGGGCAGCAACAGAAGGGTAAAATGATGGACAGATTAATAAATTGTTGATGGTATGAAATGGGGGGGGGTCAAGGGAGATGCCGGCAACAACAGATGTTCAATGACTGTATAATGTAACGAGCATAGAACAAAAGGGAGAGAGAACTTGTTCGGAAAGATATGAAAGCGTGGGTAGAACAAATTAAATATGTAATGCGTTCTATGAGGGGGGAATGCGACAGGTTGCATTCTATTCCAAGACAAGTCGAAAGGGAGGACAGGAAAAATGCAGGAGTCTTCCTTATGAATAATAACGTTGGATACATTAGACACCAAAATATCGTCTCATAAACGATAATAATATCACATGGATGAATTTTGTCAAGCAAAACAATAGCAATATCCATTTGGGTTGCCACGTTTGTATTAGACATGTGATTAATAAAATACTTGGGAAATTATTTGTTTTGGTAGAGTTTCCACTGCTTTTAAATAAGATGAACCGCTTATTAGCTCATATAAAGATTTAAACTATAATCTAAAAAGATTATAAAAAATCACATATTTAAAAAAAATCAAGTAAAAAATAAGTTTAAGCCATAATTTTGCAATAGAGCCATGATCACACGTTATTACTGATAACATGTAATCAGGTCTGCCAACTACTATGGATTTAGCAAAATATTTTGTAGAGAGGTTGACAATTAAAAACCAAAGCTTTTAGAGTTTTCGGTAGCTTCACTAACATTTTAAAAATCTCATTACAAGAGAGTTGGGACAGAGTGGTGTTTTATACGAACGTGTGATACATCTACATATAGTGGTGTAGAAAATAAATTTAATTTACAAAACAAAAAATAATAAATTAAACATAAACTTAGCCACCACTAGAAAAAAATTTCCTAAAAAGCGTTGAAAGCCAACATTTTAAAACTCTCACAGCTAGAGAGCTGGGACTGAGTGGCGTTTTACATAAACTTGTAAATCATTTACATATAGTGGTGCAAAAAATGAATTTCATTTGCAAAACAAAGAATTATACATAAAAACAAACTTATAATATGAGTCGCGATGGCTCAAGGGATAGAGCGTTCGCCTTCTAATGAGGTGGAACCGGGGTTCGATCCTGGCGTTGACTGGTCGATACAAATTCCACATCCGGGTTGCACCCACCACAGTGCTGACGTGAAATATCCTCAGTGATAGACGGATCATGGATTAGAGTCCCCTTACCGTCAGGCTAACCGTGGGAGGTTCTTGTTGTCTTCCTCTCCATGTAACGCAAATCCGGGTTAGTTCCATCAAGAAGTCCTCCACGAAGGCTAATTTCTTCCAATACTCGATCCAGGAGTTCCCTTGTAGTCTGGATCGGGTTCAAAATTACAAGGCTACGGAGTTGAACATTAGTAGTCGTAAATCCGAAAATTGGGTCGACTNAAAAAAAAAAAAAAAAAAAAAAAAAAAAAAAAAAAAAAAAAACTTAGAACATTAGAAAATTTTCCCCCAAAAGAGCTGAAAGGTGGCAGCTATGTTATAATACACAATACATACTCTAAGATAGCAGATCAAGCGGTGCTGAGCTACAAACTAAATCTGTCGAAAAAATAAGTATAAAGTGGGTACGAATTATATAAAAAAGATCGATAGCTGTAATTAGAGCACATCGGATTTACGGAACCAGTATTTACCGGAGAAAGGTAACGACCATGAGGAGAACATAAAAATATACAAATAAAACTTAAATTTAGAAACATTTTTAGAAACGTGTTTTTTTTTTAATAAAAATTTTTAAAAAAAAATGATTTACTTAAATTCAATTAGATTTTGCTGATTTATATCAATTTTTTTTTTTTACATTTTTTAAAAGAATTACGGATCTAAGTCCCCTTTTCACTGACGCTCGCAAACCCTGATGATTGCCTCACAATAATTGCTGTCCCTTGTCAAAAAACAGTTGAAATTACTCAACTAAAAACATAATAAATCAAATTAGCATTCTTGTCAAATTCAAACTGCCCACTTACTTGCTATTCGTAATTATTGGAGCGAATAAAATTCTATGGTAAGGGTTTTTTTGCCGAAACGAAACAAACTCTTATAAATTTAAAAGAATTACTCATATCTAAAACAGTAAACAAAGTGTTTTAAAGCAAAAAATAAAGCTTAAAAATAATTTAGCTCGACTGCGCAGTTCAAGAACTAAAAGACAGCATGACCGTAACGTTAAAAAGCTAAAATAAGCATTTGCATTTATTTGATTTATAACTAAAACGGATTTCAGCTTGCAAAATAGTTTTGTTTAATTTTAAGTTTCGACGAAAGAGTTTCGTAACTAAAAACTTTTTCTTTTTTGAATATTAAGCAGGGGTAATTGTAAGGCCAAGTCAAAATTTTGGAAAATTTCTTGAGTAAAAAAAAATGTTTAAATCGAATAATTAGAAAAAATTTTAAACAAGGTTTTTTCCTTTTTCTCAATATTTCTTAGTTTACTTGAAATATATTTAACATTTTACACATACCTATGAAAGACATGGAGAAGTAATTGAAATTTAACAAATATGTCTTTCTTTCTAGAGTTAATGATTATAATAACTATTAACTGATAAAAAATGAATTTTAATCTTGAATATAAGCTTATAATGTATCTGGCTCTACTTTACAAACAAATAAAATAAACTGTGTTTTGAAGTTCCACCTTCGAAAATTTGATTTCCGGAAACTTTTGTGATCAATGATTTTTTTCAAATGTTTGAACCTTCCATCTCCGGATACTTCCGGATCATGGTTAGCGAAAAATCCGGGAATCCGGATTTTTTCCGGACACAATCAGCCCTGATTAAGACTCATAAGTTGAGAGAGATTTAACTACTCTAAGTCTTAAATGTATGGACTAAAATACATAATTTATGTACATTTGGGGCATCTATCCGCTCTTGGTACCCAACCTCTCATCTACTTATCGTATATAAGGAGCATTCTTCGTAGACTACCACTTTTCCGAGTTGCCAACCACATAAACATAAATACCCATGAGTAATAAATAAGTTTTAAAAGTCGTATCGCATTATCAAAAATGCATCGCAATATTTTCCCAATTAATCTCATTTCTACATTGTTGCAAATATTTTTGTAACACAAATAAAAGTTAGCAACATTCACAAGATTGTCGTGTTCAATAGCTATAATTTTATATAATATTCACGATATTGTCATATTCGACTCACCGATGTGTAATTATCGGTAGCCGGTACCTGGCATAAATCCGAACATGGCGTCAGTCAAATTTATATTTTCATTTAAAGGATAATAATATAGAAAAAGTTCGAGAATTAAAAATCTGTGATCAAAAAAGATATGAACAGTTAATTATTTTTATTAATAGTTGATATTAAAATGTTTTAGCATTAGAATTTAATACATTTAAAAGCTTTAAAATTGAAATGCGTTTTGACGAATTAAAATAAGGATATTAATGTTTAACATTACCAATTACAGTGAAATATAATATTTCTTCAATATTCGATAATTCATAATGTCTGTATATTTGTTCTTAGCACGCTTTACTTTTGCACTTATGAGTTTTGAGTTTAATTAGCTTTCTAGAGGTTCCGTCTGCTTCAATTTTTACAAATTTTGTAAAAAAAAAAAAATTTTAGGACGTGACAACGCACGTTTTACTTTATAACAATGGTTTTCATCAATGAAATTTCGTATTTTCGATACTGTGCTCGAGCCACATTACTCAGGAAAAAGATGATAGTTTATAAAAGAAATAGTTTATGAAATATTTTTGAAAAGGTTAAGGGTTAAAAAGGTTTGAATAGGTTATGAAAGAAATAGTTTATAAATCACCCTTTGAAATTTTGCAAAACGCTGGGGGAAAAAACACGATTACAATCGGCTCACCCGTTATCAAGTTATTAGCGAACATAAATCCAGGCAGACTTCGCTTTTATGAATAGAGAGAAGTAAATACATTTTAAGTCAATCAGAAACTCAGACAAATTAACTAAAATATTTTTAAATAAGAATATAATGTACACAAAGAGAAAACGCAGCTCATAATACAAATATCATACAATAATATATTTTAATTTTTAAAGAGATGAAAGTGAATTAAAAATACCACCATAAAAAATTTTGAAAAAATAATATTTAACGCATTCTTTTATGCCAATTTAAATCTATGACTGTAAATATAAGATTGATTAAGTTAAAAACCATCAACGAATACGAAATAAAAGAATGCATTCAATTAGGGGAAAACAAAATGACAGAGGGAAAAGAAAACTAAAAATCCCTGTCACTTACCACCTGTGGGAGTTTCATGACTAGAGCAGCGCACAGGATCGCCAAAATCTATGGACTCAAGCACAAAAACGAGCCAAATCGACAAACAAGAATGTAAAAAAAAAAACGGGCGATCCACTCTGTTTTTATCAATAAAAAATTTAAAAAGAAACGTTCGGTTTTATTTTTTCTTTTCTTTTTCACTCTTCAAATGTTCGATTGTTCGGAAAGCAACAGAGAAGAACTCTAGAAGATTCCGACAGTTCGAATAGGTGCAACTGACGGAGAGTTGTTGCAAGGAAAAGCCCTTTCTCGCGGGCTTTTTTAGTAGGGGTGGTTGGGGAGGGAATAGTTGCGCGGACGCACGCTCCGAAAAGTGCGCGAGAGATCGATGGAATTGGAGGATCTTTGACTCAGGTGAAGAGCTGACAAAAAATAGACCGCTATTTTATTTAAAAAGAGAGAAGTGAGGTAAACAAATGGCTTTGAAATATCTTGCATAAAAGAGAAATTATTGTTTGCCTGCTAAAAATAGCGTTGTTGTAATATAGTGTCATCAATATTAACAATAGCTCATTCTGTGTTTGTTATAGCTTTAGATGAAAATATAGAATTTTATTTAGCTAGAAAAGGGAGGAGGAAAATATAGCCTCGAATTTTGTTGCATAAAATATAAATTTTTGATTTGTCCTTATTCAGCGGTAAAGGTTATTAATAAAGAAAAATGCAATTCATTCTTCAAAAGTCATAGTTATAAAAGGAAGGGGTTAAATTTTACTTCTTTAGTTCAGCGCTACTCTATTTGGCAAGAGAAGAGAGCAAAATTTATTATTTTATTTCAATAATAATAATATATATTATTAATTATATATTATTGTAGAATAGTTATTATAGAATAAAATACTATATAATAATAATTATTCTAATAGATAGTATTCCAAAAGATATTTTAATTCTTCTAATCTAAACCTTCTTCTAATAATGCATAAAATAATAAATAATTTTTGATTTGACTAAATTCAGTATTATTAATAAAAAAAATAGTTTCCCTTGTGTTATAGGTTTAAATTAACTTTATTTGGCAAGAGAAAGGAAGGTAAAAAATAGCTCCCAATATGGTTTCACAAAATAGATATTTTTCATTTGCCTAAATTCAGTGTTATCAATAAAGAAATACGCAATTCATTTTTCACATGTAAAAGTTATAAATAAAAAAAAAATAGAATCTTACTACTTTATTTGACAACTCGTTTATTTAACTAAGAAAGGGAAAATAAAGCTCGGAATTATATTGCACAAAATAAGAGAACCTCGATGTGCCTAGATTCAATGTTATTCACAAAACAAAGTCATTCTCAGTTCATTCTTCATATGTCACAGTTTAAATTTTTTTAAAAAATAGAATTTTATTATTTTATTAGGTTAAAAAGGGAAGGGGAAAATAGATCCAAATTATGTTGCACAAACAAGAAAAAATTTTTTCGCCTTAATTCAGAATTATTAAAAAAGGAAAATAAAACAAGTATTCATATGTCATAGTTTCAGATTTTAAAAAAAATAGAATATTGAAATATTTTAATAGTTTTAATTATTTCTGGGGATTGCAAAAATTATGTGTAGTAGTTTCAAACAGTTTAACGTTTAGATGATTAACCTTAAAAGAAGTACACTATTCTCTAGTATTTTTAAAAAAATTAAGTAAACTGGAAATTTCACTGAATTAAGTTATGGTTCAATTTGATTTTTGCTCACCGTACGTATTTTGATCTGTGTCAATTAGGAAGTTTTTTTGAACATATGTTGGTTTAATCGTATATTTCATTAAACTAAATGAACGGCGACACAGGTGCTCCTTGACGTAAAAATTTCCATTTTAAACTTTTCATACCAATCATTAGCGGTTTATTCAGCTATGCACCTTCACCTTGTATAGTACAAATTTCACGAGCAGCTTCTACGGCCTTAGAACCTTTATTAAAAGCAACAAAAAAAAGTGGAACTGTCTAAAATTCTTCGTTTTTCTCAATTTGACATTCCTTTTAATTGTCACAAAATTAACATGAATCAAGAAAAAAAAATAAAACGCTTAGATTGTAGTAGAATAAAACCTACTCTTTCAAACGATCTAAAACAGTATTCCAAAAACATGCGGAAAATTAAAATTCAAGAAAAAAGTCAGACTTTTTAGTTGCCAACGCAGTAAAATAAATCATGACGGTTAATCATGGTACATTAAGAAAAAAATAATTATCTACAAAACAGCTAAATACGGTCTTCTCCAGTTACCTAAAAGCAAAACCAAAATTAAAAATGTGCTGTTAAAAGACAGAAGAAAAGAAAGATAAAAAATTTTAAAAAATTATGAAATAGAGGAGTTACTTTTTTTTCTCGCCAACTCCTATAAATCAACTTCCCCGCTGCTGCACTGTTAAGAAGGTGAAACAACTTGTACAGATCCTTTCTACCGCCAAGTGAATAAATCTCACGTCGCCAGGATAATTCGTAGAACAAAATTAACTTTTATCTTTTTTTATTTTCACTAAATATTTCTTAACCAACTAGTAACCATTTTGGGTGCAGTGGCAGCACTTAATCCAAAAAATGTTACAAACCACTAGAAATGTATTGTTTCTAAACGATCACCAATATTTAGCGACCACTATATATGGATGGTGTTTTCAGTAGAAATGTAAACAATAACAATCTCGAGCTGTATGCCTGCTCTAGTTCTGGTTAGAAAGTTTGCAGCTGCTTACTACATGTTATTCTGCGAGGCGATATTTGCAAACGGATAATTTTGTTTTCAATAAAAGAAATAAATTAGATAATTTCTGAGCTCAAATCTCCAGTACTTTATAAGATATTAATGTTATTATGTAATTCTGGTGAGTTAGAAGTGAAATTTTGTTTTAGTTATTTAGAGATATATTGTTTAAAAAGGTGACATGGTTGCTAAATTTTGAATAACTCTCTTTTTTGGCAGTCCATAAGTTTATTATTGATTGTTCTTGTTGCAAGCTGTGCGCCATCTTGGCACCTTTAGCATTGTAAACACAAGTAATAAGTAATCAAATACATTGTTTGCAAGAATCTCAAAACAAAATAATGCCAAATGGCTTTAAAAAGCAACAGAAACAGTAACCTGGAAATTTAGGCGGTACCGAGCTTGCAGCGTTCCCTAGTGTAGAAAACACCATCCATTCTTTGAGTAACAAAGAGATAAATTATATCTTTTCAATGAGAATACATTGTAGGCGATCGCAATTTTTAATGCGTTGCTGGACTGCAAATTGCAAATTAGAACATAAGAAATTACAAATTATCATTTATTTTTCATAATAGTTCTAAATCACCCTTAGAGTGAAAAACATTTAACGAAAATTTTGAAAATTAAGTAGAATTTTCGAAAACAAATTTCAAGTCGAAATAATAAGATTTGGTTAAAATTTTACCCCAATACAATTGGAAACTAAATATGAGGAATTAAATCTTTGTTAATACAATTAAAATATTTTGGGATCTTTCGATTGAATACTTTTTAATTTAGATGTGACAAACAATCTATTTATCGCAAAAAAAAAAAAAAAAAAANATACACGACTTTAAGAAAGAGACAGCAAGCTAGCAAGGGACGAAGATCCCTAAATTCCACACAATATTTTTGAGTTAACCTGAAATTCAATAACGGTCACATTTCGAAATATTCCGAAAGAAAAAAAAAAGTTTTGAAGTGATAAGTTAGTGAAGCGTTTTTCAACCCTCAGGACTTATAGGGCGATCAAAAAGCGAGAGAGAAAAAAAATAGTAAAAAAAAAAGTAGTCTTAAAAATTGTAGAGAAGTGTGAAGAAAACCGCAGTGTAGCCCGAGGACTCCTCATATTTCTTGAGGTGGAAGAAGGTAATAGAAATTGAGAAGGCTAACAGTGATCAAAGACAGTTAGGAGGATTGAATTTTTCAGATATATCCGTTGGCGATGGATATTTTGGCGACATTTTATTAAGTCAAATACGTGATTTAGTTACTTGCACCCGAAAAAGCTCGCATCTACTAAAGTTTAAAATAAAGTATAAAACATTTTTTTTCTGGTTAAAGAAGAAACAGTATAACCAGGGCACGAACATATTTTTAGACATTAAAAATAACAGATTCTTAAAGATTTTCGAAAGATTCTGCTTTAAGATCATTTTGTTTAATAATAAAAAATTCTTAAAAATAGCAAAAATATAGAAATCGTAAAAATTAAATATTTGTAATATACATATGAGAACCAGCGCTCAATAAATTGGACAACATTTTAATCACAATTTTATCATTAAAAAAAAAAGTAATAATGACATTTTATCCTTTTTCCCCCCTGTATACAGACTTTTTATAAGCGATTGTCTTGTAACAATATAACTGGAAAACATAATATAAAATGTAAACTTGTTAATCGAAATTTTTAACCACAATGAATATTTATAAAAAGAAAGGAATGAAATTCGATCGAAATCACCTCTTGTAGTTTTATGACTTATAAATATCTTGTTATTTGAGCCTAATGGATGCTGTTTCATGACCAAAATGCGAAGAAATACTATAAAAATATCCTACATGCTGCAAAAATATTCCAAGATCTAAAATTTATCATTTTTTATGAAATAATGAAAAATAACTAAAAAAAGTAATTAGATTCAATTAATTGATATTTTTCTTTGGAAAAAATATGCTTATTTTCCGCTTTGCAGGAACAGGCAATAAAGTCCCCATGCGCAAAAAAAAAAAATTCCCAAAAATGAATAAAATAACTTAATTTACTTACCTAGGGGCGAAATGGATTTAAAGCCCTGGTCTCAGGAAAATTAAAATAACATCAATAGTCAACTGTTATTCAACATGTTAATTACAAAGAAATGATCAAACGAATTATAAATAATAGTACAATTTTTCGTAGATAATACATATAATACAAGAATTTTATCACTTATTATATTTTTTATTTATAACTGATAATGAAATACACAACCTACCATTAAATATTTGGACAGCCATGTACATCAGAGGAGGTGAAATGATAATGTAAGGCGGTTTCTACTAGTACGGATTAGGAGCCTAAAACATTCACTACTAGCAATGACATCAAAAAGTATGGAATTTATTTTCTACTTGCAAAACTTTTTACGATTAGAAAAATTTTTGTTCAAGCATTTCTGTAGTAGAAATTTCTATCTTCAATAAAGTACAAAGCTTCTGTCTTTTATAAAGTATAAAGCTACATAATTCTGTCTACAATCTGTAGACAAAAACTACAGATTAGAGAAAGATTTTATTCTAGTTATCTATTGTAAATCAAAATAGTTAGCCATCATAAAAAGAAATAAAGTTCGTTGTAATGAAATTTTACTGCACTTTCTCTAGAAGAAAACATTTGCGAGATTCGTATTTTTGACTCAAATTATTCAAGATTCATATTTTTGACTCAAATTATTCAAGATTCATATTTTTGATTCAAATTATTCAAGATTCATATTTTTGACTCAAATTATTCAAGATTCACATTTTTGACTCAAATTATTCAAGATTCATATTTTTGACTCAAATTACAAGGAGTAAACACTTGAAACTCATAAAAACTTGGTTAAAAAAAATTTAACCAGGAAAGCACTCGAACTTCTAACTGTTAAATTTTAATATTTCCGCATAAATCACCATATCCCTAGAACTATTTTAACAACTCAGACAATGTTAGAACAGAATTAAAATCATCCGTGTAAAAATAATTTTTAATTAATTATTTGACTTAATAATTCAAACATTTTTGATTTGTAAAGAAACATTTTCACATTGCAATTTTTGAAATGCATTTTACATTGCAAGATGATTCCTTTCTTATTCAAATCCCTTTTTTTTAAAAAAATCCCAGAACGTGACAAACGTCATTTATTTATAAAGCCCGTTTATAAAACAAAAGATAAAGAACAAAAAAAGATTGTCTATATGTATGACACCATTTATAAAAAAAAATATCTGCTTAACAGAAGCTTAACATTACATGGGTAGTATGGTGGTTAAGACAACGTATGTATCCCATGCGATTAAATGTAGTCTGAACAACGTTCATGTTATGCAGAATATCAAATTATCGAACTTATTTTCTAGGAAGATTACCTCCAATCTGCAAGAAATGCTCTCCGAAGTTCCAGTACACATGTAGAATGTGGTTGACGGGCTGCAACTAGTCGGCCAAGAAGGCCCCACGCGTGCTCTATCAGATTCAAATCCGGTGAGAATGGTGGCCATTCCATACGGGTGATATCCTTAGATTGAAGCCATTTGTTTGCGAAGTATGTTAGATGTGGACGGGCGTAGTCATCCATAAACAAAATTTGCGTCCAAAGTTTCCCTTATTAAATAACTTATGTAGGTGAAACAGCACAAGACATGAAAAATTTCTTCCGCGCAATAACATCCTCTCTTTAACAGAACAAGGATTAACAACAGAATCCTTTGGATATAGCAATATAGTATCAGAAAACCAACATCTTCAGAACGATTCCGATTCTATGTTAATTTCAGATTTATAAGTTCGTGAGCAAATTTTTCAGAAATCAATAAAAACAGAGCATTATTTTTACAAATTCACCAAATTGTGTGTAGATCTTCAGGATGTAACAAAATCAGAGCCTTCCGAAAAATGCACGGAAGGAATAAACAGCGTTCACCTCATCTAATAATCATAGAATTCTTTCCCTAAAAACAATAAAATTCCTATCTCAAACTGTCAGGCGCATAAAGTCAACTCATAAAAACTTTCTACCAGCTATCTGTCACACCGTTTAGAACATCAAAACATAAAAATATTGGACAAAAACCAAAACTGAAAAAAAAAATGGATGTGATACACGACTTTAAGTTAGATCCGATCCAAAAAGATATTCGTGCATTTATTTCAAAAAGAATTCTCTAAATCCAGAGAGAGGACATCAGAGTTTTGCAAGGATAAAGTTTATCATCCTAGAATGTTGCTGCATTCCTTACCCAACCATACTTTTGCGTATGTTCACCAATTTAAAAAAAAAACTTCTTTTTTTTTTTTTTGATCGATGGTACAGAGTTTCTTTTAACCTAAAAAGAAAGATTTTATGCTGTTTCTTATTCCAAAAACCACATGCGATCCTTTTTAAGTGGTTCTCGGAAATTATGTAAAGAATCGGAAACGTCCACAAAATAAAGTAGAATTTTCTAAAATTAAATGGGAAAATCTATGAATGAATTTTATGAATGACATGTAGGGAAGGACACTTATTTTTAGAACTTTATTCATTCGGAAACAACTTTTATTTTAAATAAGATCATTCTGGAATTTTTTTTTTAATGTGTTACCCCTATAATTACATATCTTATATAATTTAGTGGTTACAACGCGCACAACGAGCTCCTACACTCAACTGCTAATAGCAACACAGGAGAGACCAGACACACAACTGTGAACTTAATACAGCTCTCATCACAAGCGCTCAAAATCCGGTGAATTAATACAGCTCTCCCGGTCTTTCGTAAATACGCCAACTAGTGGTATCTGTTCATTGAATTCTATACCTGAGAAAATTCTGGTGGGAGAGTATTGTAGAGTAACAACCACTACGATTATAAAACATCAATTCACTAGTATATAAAACATGCTAACTCGAATCAATCTTGAAGTACCTTTTGATTGATGAAGGTTGGCATTGTCGAATGCTCTTTCCCCACAATTTTAACAAATTGTATATAAATTCGGACAAAGATTGTTAAAAACTTAAGTTATTGTTTTAGACACAATATTTAAATAAACTAGAAAAAAGGAAACCACGGATTTAATTTATAATAAAATTACTCTAATGATTCTACTTCTCTCTCCCCTCTAATGTAAAGCGTCAATAAACTCAAATCCATCAACAACAAAAAAATTGGTACTAAAAAATACTTCTTTGTACAGAAATTTTAAATTCAACTTATTGCCGCTCTTATTGGTTAGGTTATTATAGGTGAACCTATCAAACGATGAAGATTGAATTAAAGTACGTAAAAATCCTATCATTAGGTTAAAAGTTATCCTGGAAATAACCTATATCTTGTTTTGCGAATTGTGCTTCTATAGAAATACAATAATTCTTATATACAGTGTTATATTAAACAGTCGCGCTTGTTAAGTGTCGCGACATTCAAAAATAAAATTGTAGAATAAATGAAAACTATATACTATTTACAAAGAAACTAATAAGATGTTATTTAAGAGATACAGGCATTAAAAACCAAGCATACTTCGATTATTAATTATTAGTATTAAATGTTCTGTATTATGTATTAATGTATTAAATGTTTTAACATAAGTATAAAATAGTGAAATTTAATTCAATATTTTATACTTATGTTAACGTTAAAAAAAAAGCATCTCAAAATAAGTGTCGCACGTTGTCCTAACTAAAACAACGTTTTTTTTTTCCCCATGTTATCTTCACCTTAATTTTTCTATCTATTCGATCTCATGCAGATTAAAAAGCAGGGCTCGAAAAAACTCAGAAATTTTACCCGTCCCTGAAGACGGCTTGACCAACAATGTACCCGTCCTCCTTTGAAACTAACCCGTCGCTTCTAAAAAAACAAAAATATTATTTTTTCTTATTTATTACAAAAATTTATGTAAATTACACAATGAATTAGTAGCTACTAGGATTACATTATACAGTAATAAAAGAAATACTAGGTTACTAATAGTAAAACCTAATGGACCTTAATATTG
>NC_092204.1:25760926-25866754 GCF_043381705.1 Parasteatoda tepidariorum
CAAAAATAGTCAAATATTTGCAAAACTTACTTTGAAGTTATTTACCGCTTTTAAAATTAATTTGGGGTGTCCGGAGCAGTTGGCATCTCTGTTGATGTAGTGCATACCGGGCAAATGTATATCACACAGTGTCACTGAACTAGATCTAGTATATATTTCGGACTCTTACCAAATCGACTATGTGATTATCAAAATTCACCGGTGGTAGTTAACAACCACCAATTTCGGTCATTTGCAGTAACATCAATACGCCATAAAATTGTACAAAGGGAGACTTGAATCGAATTTTTTACTTTTCTTATAATTTTTCATTGGAATTAAAAACTCCGACCAACAAACGGTGGTAAATTCAACTATATTTTTAATAGGCAAACGCTTTATAAAAGCATACAAACTAAAAAAAATAAAACTTAAAATATTTTTTTAAGTGATAATATTGTGCCGAATTTTGTCCAATTTATTGGTTCATTGGTTTCCGGTGGTTATCCAACTCCATTATAAATAGTTACTACTCGTGGTCTCATATTTTATACAAGTTAAAACCAGTCAATGTACTATAAATTATACAGTAAAGAAAAAAGATGATTTAGGAATTGACACAAAAAAAAAATATTCTAAGGTACAATTCAATGCTCGAAGAACAATTTTTGATGTAGTCGAAATACCGCAAACACATATTCCATAAGACGTGCTATTGAAGAGAAAAATCTCGAAAACTACAAGTTTTCAGCAAAAAGAGAGGACGACAAAAGTAACAACAAGAAAAATGTAAGAAGGGAATGTCAGGTACAGTTGCAGATAAAGATGTTGTATCCGCGGGGGTGGGGAAGAGTTCACTTACCAGCCCCGAATCTTTTGTCTCATGCATTGTGTTCGAAAACTTCTTGGAGAAGGAATTCTCTTTTCAAGACGATGGCAGATTTGTCACGTTTCCGATTTAACAATGCTTATCTCTTTTCTCTGTGTTACAGAATACAAAATATCACCGTTTTTTTCTTTGTTTTTTTTTTTAATCTTTTAAAACTTAAATTAAGAATCGGAAGATAACACAAAAAATGAAAAGTAAAGTTACGTGTTTATGTGTTTTTTGTAAAGAAAAATAAAATCTAATTTTTTTTTATTTTTTTTTTGGCGAAGGAACCTATATGATTGACATTCTTTCGGCAGAGCCCCAACTATATAAAGAAATTATATAAAGACAATTTTGAAAGTATTAACCATAGAGCTGTTATATTTTCTCTCGATTTTTGAAGATATTTCTCTCTCTCTCCTTTTACCAAACATCAGTCCCTCCTGTCATGTGATCCCTCACTTACGGCGATTTTAACCAAAAAAGAAGAGCGTCGTGTTAACATGGTTTTTCGCAGCTCTTTCGCCAAGGAAAACAAAAACAAACAAAAAAAACAGTTTAAGTGCCTTACACTTGAAGCAAAGATATAATCTTATACTGCATTTGCTATCTTGCTGTAAAAAATTACATGGGCTTCAGAACGGTCAAATAACTAAAATATTTTAAAAGTTATTATACGATTTTGAAAGTCGCCAATTTGGCGACATTTTTTCACCTAAATAAAAACTATCAAAATCAACCTTTGAAGAATCTTATGAGCACAAATAATGCAGCATTATATTTTATTGCATATTATAACCGTCGTTGAGCAGCCGATCCAATTTTTGGGTTTACGACTAATAATGTTAATTTCCGAAGACTTGTAGTTTTGGACCCAATCCAGAAGACAAGGGAACTCCTGGACCAAGTATTGGGAGAAATTTGCCTCCGCGGAGGACTTTTTAATGGAACTAACCAGCATTTGAGCTACATGGAGAGGAAGACCACGTGAACCACCCACGGTTAGTCTGACGGCAAAAAGACTAACCCATGATCCGACTACCGCTAAGGATATTTTACGTCAGCACTATGGTCGGTGCAAGTCGGATGCGGATTCGTATCGACCAGCCATCGCTGGGTTTCAAGCCCAGTTCATCTCAATGGAAGGCGAACGCTCTATCGCTGAGAAATCGCAGCTCAATGCAGCATTATATTTTTATAACTTTATAACCGTCATTGAACTGCCGACGCAATTTTTGGTTTTACGACTACTAATGTTCAACACCGTAACCTTGTAATTTTGAACCCAATCCAGAAGACAAGGGAACTCCTGGACCAAGTATTGGGAGAAATTTGCCTCCGTGGAGGACTTTTTGATGGAACTAACCAGCATTTGAGTTACATGGAGAGGAAGACAGCGAGAATCTCCATCGGTTTGCGACGGCAAAGGTACTCGAACCCATGATCCATCTACCACTGAGGATATTTCACGTCAACACTGTGGTCAGTGCAAGTCGGATGCGGATTCGTATCGATCGTACTATAGTAAGTTTTTAAATATTAAAAAATTAGACCTCAAAGCTTTTTGTAGTCTCAAAACTGTTTTCACCATATTGATGTTTTGTGCGTGCCAACATAGAGGGGGCTGACTAAAGGTAGACTAAACTTGAGCTAAAAGTCATGACTGTTACAAACTCAGATCAGTTATTAAAATAGGATATAATTCGCAAAAGAAGCCTCATCTTATGCGACTACAGAGCCTTTGAAAAACAGCCTTAAAGATAAGACGAGATCTCTTTTCAAGTAGATTTGTGTTTTGTTCTTTTAAAAGCAAATAAGGAAAGTAAGTATAGAGTTTCAGATTCAAGGTTTGAGGAATAATAAAATAGGGGATCTTTTTTCAACAACATTAGATACGCTATCTAAATTGATATTTGTGGTATAAACTGTACAATAACTGGTTATATTTTCAAAAATTTGATAAAATTTTAGTTTCTGAAAGGTTTTAAAAACGGTTAAAATGTTACGTTGTGACAAAACTTATTAAAATCTGATTCAGTAGTTTGCAGAAACATCTGAAGCTATTTTGTAACAGCCCAGAATAATATTTTTTTATTGATTGAACGATAATGAAGTATTTAAAAAAATGCTTTTAAATATTAATCTTACATAGATTTCTCATGAGTACAACATCTCGTAAAATCATAAATATCTTTGCAGGTATTTGGAATTTTTGAGAGCATTAACAAGAAATATCTGAGAGACGTCAAAGGGTAGAGAAAAAAAAGGGGGGAAAATTTGCTTTACTCTTTCAAAATTTCTAATTTTCGTTTAAACTTTACAAGTGCAATAATAAGGTTAACCAAATTTAATATCACAGATAATTTTCATGCCTTATTTTATTTTATAACCGTCGTTGAACAGCCGACCCAATTTTGGGTTTACGACTACTAATGTCCAACTCCGTAGCCTTGTAATTTTGAACCAAGCCAGAAGACAAGGAACCTCATGGATCAGTAACCCCAGAGGTATGATTTGTCATGGGAACATGGAGGACTTTGTGACTCGACAGATTTAACATGCATCAGTCACCATTTTCCGCACGGGGAGTCTTTGGCCAGCGGGGATCGAACCCACGACCTCTTGGACTCTTAAAACCTACGACCTTTTAAAAAAGTTCTGACGATTTCATCAAATAATTATTAATTGTCAAAAATTTTTGTCCTAAATGCTGTTTCACTTTTAGCAAAACTTCTATTTTTTTAGCAGGGTGCGTAGCCAAATCTTTCAACAAAAAATAAGCATCTTTTAAGTACTTTTTAAGCACTCAAAAAATATTTTTAAGCGCTAGATACATTAACAAAATGCAAACTAATTTCTGAAGACTTTAGATGATCATGAGAAAATAACTAGTTTTTGACAACCAAAAAAAAACGATTTTCTTGATTATAATGGCCTTTATAAAATGATCAAGAGATTTTTCGGTTCGCTATCAGAGGGTGGAAAACGAAGCCTGAAATTGAGAATATCTTGCAAAATGCAGTAGAGTTGCACACGAGAGTGCAATAATCTCAACGAACCCAACTTAGTAGACACACATGCGGACTCGCAAGTATTTCATCAAACATGTAGACTGCTTTCATACGCTATGGACCGACAGTACGCCGAAATGAATTGAGAAATCGTTGAATAGAGCAATGTGAAAAGCATGCTTTTGCATAATGCGTACCAAAAATCGAATTAGTAAAGAAAAAAATCTCCAAAAATTTTCCAAAAGGCAAAATTAAGCACTTTTTAAAAACACCCCATGAAAAAAGCACCTTTAAGGGCTTTTAAATAACGAAAATCGAAAATAAGCAACTTTAAGCACTTTTTAAAAAAGCTACGCACCATGTCTAGTCATCTAGTTCATTAGTAATATAGAATATTTTTATCAATAAGATATTAAATATCATTTTATGACTGTTTTTCATGTTGATAAAAAAAAAATAATAATTTATGCATGAATACAGTGAAGTAAAAATAATAATAAAGTAGAGAAAATTACTTTAAAATAAAAATTAGAAAAATATTTCAAACAATCAAACCAATTTATTTATTTCGAAAGTAATTTAATTGTGGATGGATCGAAAAGCAATTCAATATCATTAAAAATACTTCTGGGGAAAAAAAAGGAATGAAATGAAGAAGCTTTTATCAAGCTCAGAAAAAAATAAATGTTTAAAAAAATACTTCGAAAAAGAAAATATGCCAGTTAAAAACATTTAAATAAATCATTATAATTTGAAAGAAATATCTTCTCAGATTATCAATTGGCTTTTTCTTCGAAAAGGCAATAAAAATTTAAAAAGTATGTGCACGAGTAACTTTTTGCGGTTAAAATTTAATTCTTTTTACTTCATCATTAAATTAAAAGCAATTAATTCAATTTGCATTTGCAACTAATTCAAAGGAATTCGCTATAATGCGATTTACTATGTAATTATTATATTTACCCAGTGATATACTATGAAAATTAGTCCTTTCATTTCATACAACTTCAATAACTAACTTATTTACACATTAAAACCCCAAAAAAAGACATTTTTTTTAATATATCTTATATAAACGCCAAATTCAGATACCTATTTAAATCCCGAAAGCTTGAAAAAAAATTGTTTTTCAATAAAATGTTTAAAAAAACTCATTTTTATAAACTGAAAACATGTCATCAAGTAACAAATGATTTCTAAATGTTATGAAAAAAACTATCTTTACACAATTTACTTTCCTCTGCTTTAAAGAAACATGCTTGCGTTCCAATGTTGGCGATTTTTTTTTAACTCGGAAAAGAACAAAATTAGCATACTAAGTAAAGATTTAAAGTTTTAGTGCAAATAATTTTCAATTGAAATTAATTAATTGGAAACCAAAAACTCATAAAATTTAGAGGATTTAAAAACCCTAGGTGTATCTCCGGCGTTTTCTATTGCGCAATCCTCAGAAAGAAAAAAAAAACTCTTTAAATGAGCTTTATTAAAATTTAATTCAAAGAAAGCGTAAAGAAAACAAATGACATTTTTTACGAACTTAAACCAAATAAATGACTTTGACTGCAAGGAAATTCACGTTTAAAGCAACAAAATTATTGGTTGTGTTTAATCTATTAAAGAATGCAAATTTTCCCAAGAGATTCAATCATTGCATTTATCAAAATCCCAGGAATGGTGTTTTTTTCCCCCTCTTTTACTTATTTAAAAATAAATGTATAAATTGTAAAAAAGGAAATTAATTGCAGAGGCGTAAATGTTTGGGAATTTCAATAAAAAAACTTTAAAAAAACACATTAAACGAACATAAAACTAAATGATGCATAAATATGCTTATTTTCATTTTCTTTCAACCTCATTTTCATTTCATTTTCTATAACAAAGAGGTATAAACACGTAACAAACGATTGTTTTTGGATTAATACTTTTCAAACGGAATAAATATTTTATTTTAAAAATCTTGTAATTTTTCGAGGTTTTGTGCCTCATATTATACTCTTTATTTAACAACTTTCCATACTCTTCCTTTCTCCGTTACCATGGTATCCGCAAATCCTGCTTTTAGTCCACTGAAACGTACCGAGATGGGGATAGAGCAAAATTTTTCGTAACCATGTTAATGGAGATGGGAGCTTCTTCCACTTCTTACTGAAACGTACCGGCAAGAGGATAAAGTAAATTTTTCGTAACCATGTCAATGAACATGGGAATTTCTTCCACTTCTTACTGCAACGTATCGTCATGGGGATAAAGCAAAATTGTCGTAACCATGTTAATGGAAATGGGAATTTCTTCTACTTCTTACTGCAACATAACGTATAGTCATGGGGATAAAGCAAACTTTTTCGTAACCATGTTAATGGAGATGGGAGCTTCTTCCACTTCTTACTGAAACGTACCGCCATGGGGATAAAGCAAAATTTTCGTAACCATGTTAACCGAGATGGGAATTTCTTCCACTTCCTACAGAAACGTACCGCCATGGGGATAAAGTAAAATTTTCGTAACAAATGTTAACGGAGATGGGAATTTCTTCCACTTCCTACAGAAACGTACCGCCATGGGGATAAAGTAAAATTTTCGTAACAATTGCTAACGAAGATGGGAATTTCTTCCACTTCTTACTGAAACGTACCGCCAAGGGGATAAACCAAAATTTTCGTAACCATGTTAATGGAGATGGGAATTTCTTCAACTTCTTACTGCAACATAACGTATTGCCATGGTAATAAAGAAAAATTTTCGTAACAATTAATAACGAAGATGAGAATTTTTTCCACTTCTTATTGAAACGTACCGCCATGGGGATAAAGCGAAATTTCCATAACCATTTTAACGGAGATGGGCGTTGGAAAATCGCATTAACCCTGAGATACTTTTTTTTTTTTTTTTTTTTTTTTTTTTTTTTTTTTTTTTTAACAAAGAATACAACCTTAACAAGTTTCATGCCGTGAGAAGGGTAAAATTTAAGCGGTTGCTAAGATATTTATTTCTTAACCAGGAAATTTTCCTTATCATGTACGATTCACGTATAGTTAGGAGAAAAATACTTTCGATTAATAATTTTTGATCGAATGATGAAATTTCTATGCACTAAAATACAATTTTAACGATTAAAGGGGCAGATCAAGACGTATTTCTTTAATTTATTTCACAAAAACTAATCAAACAATTAGGGTTTCAAATAATTTAAAATGCTGTTAAATTTTTATACCGTAAAATAAATTTTAAAAAATTGATCGTTACTTTAATAAATAACGAAAATACATAATTATTAAAACTAATTTTTAAGCGGAGATAAAAGAGTTTCATAATTGGAAACCATATTTATCTCCATATTTTAACAACCAAACATCCAAATTTATCAAAATAAAGCTATGTTTATTCAGACAAAGATCCTGTTAGTGTACGATTTGGTAATCTAAAATATGCACTAGTTTAATTTACTCTTTGAATATTTGTACCTTGAAATCAAAGGATTAAAACTTATTCAGGATACATTTTTTTTCTTTTTCTGCATGGATATATTATTATAATTATTATGCACGCTGTTTTGGACGATTTAAATAATTTAAAGCAGAAGCATTTGATACTTAAAGAAAAAAGAATCTTTTATATTTCTTCGAAATTTTTTTGACGAATGCTGCTAATTACATCTTTCGTGTTTTTGCTTTTAACGTTTAAAACTTTTTTTCGAAGAAAAAAAAAAGGTTTAAAATCAAAAGACATTCGCGTAGAACACTTTCTCGAGAATTCTAGAATTATTTTCGAATTCTAGAAACGCTTCTCAGAGAGTTCGAGGTAAAAGCGGAATTTTAATTTGCATAAATAGTATCTCTGCCTAGTTGAAACATCTATTTGCGTCAAACTTGGCGGTTGGAATGAAAACCAAACAGTTAAAGCTGTGGTTAAATAATGCAGGAGAGAGGTGTTCGTGTTTAACGCCGAGAAAACATTTTAAATAGTCTTTGATTAACTACTGATTTTCACGCAACTAATTACACATCTGGAAACAGAACAACTAAACTCAGAATTTGTGGTCCCTCATTTAAAACACAAGACCGTGTAGTGAACACACAAGTTTTAAAAAATCAAATTACAACTTCCTCGTAGTTTTCCAACACTTCTTAGTTTACTAAGGTATCTTATTATAAATGCGCAGAATTAATGATTGCTGTGTGATTAGTAAATCTTATGATAATATATCTTAAATTCATTAATATGCAATAGAAATCTAACGTTTAGATTTAGATACATTTGATTGTCAAAATCAATTTACACGACTTGAATCTACATTATCATTAGAACATCAGAAAATGGAAATTTTATATTTCACCAGAATTGAAGTGTTTTGGATAAAAGCAAAGTTTTAGGCTTCATTTTAGTGGATTTCGAAACGACAGCTTTGGAATAACAAATTAAAAATATTAAAAACAACGTTTCTCTAGTGGACAAAATAGGAGATGTCATTTTAATGGATTTAGAAAAAATAGATTTTGAATAACAAAATAAAAAAAATTAAGAACGTTTTACTAACGGACAAAAAAAGGAGAAAAGTGCTAAGTGATATTTTAGTTTATTAAGAAATAACTGCTTTAGAATAAAAACGAACTAAAGAATAAAAACGAAAAATGTACGCTGCAACACTTTCGCGTACGTTTGACGACCCTCATCTACGTTTTTTGGCCTAACGTAAATAAATACGTTTTTTTGTTTTTGGTCTAACATAAATGAACTTATTTTCTTCCTTATAGTCCACTTGAAAACTTTAACTCCTAATATTTTAAATTTTATTTTATTATTTTCCTTTTTAGTTTTATGTATAATTTTACTTGTGTTGGAAAGTCAACGAAATTTCGATTGGCGACTTTTATTTGGCGATAAAATGGCGACATAAATTCTTATTTTAGCAGTTAGCAGACAGTTGAAATTTAAATGGTCATACAGAGCATTATGCTAAAGTTAAAAATGAAACTTCAACTAAATAGGAAAGTTCTGGGAATAAATACATTAATTACCAAACTTTTGTAAAATTAATGTATACAAAAATGAATTATACGTTAGAAATAAATTTACTCATGCTTCATAATAACATTCTACGTAAATAACATTCTACATAAATAACATTCTACAATCACAATAGTAATATCTGTTTTTAAAAAAAATACGAAATTTCGTTGAATTAATAAACAATTACATACATAAACATTTAAACCACAATCCCAAAAGGTAACACTGTCAAAATTTACATCAAAGTAATATACACCAAATATATATATAAATGCCATTTTATTCAATAAAATAGGATATTCTAGAACATTCTTTAATAAAAAAAGGGGGGGAAGTGTAGCGAGGAGAAAACAGATCTCTTAGAAACAAGACCCCGCTTTGAGAAAAAGGAATTTTTGAAAAAAATTCCCCAAATGCAACAAATATATGGCTTATTGCTTGTAATTTAAAACTTCCACACAAGATTCTCGAAGAACTAAAATAAGTTCGAAAGTGTTCTTTTATGTCGTCGTTTTAGATCTAAAAAATAAAATAGTCGGTATCAGTAGTAAAGTTTTATCTGCACAAAAAGTGTATCCCCCCCCCCATCCCCAGTTAACTGACGTAAAATTTGTTTGAATATCAATGTTAAGAGGCCTCTACAATCGCCATCTTGGATTTTAGGTAAAACTTCAGGTTTGCATTTTCTTGACATTTTTTTGTACCCAGCAAACTTTTGATGATATCGTAATGCCATTTGTAATATTACAATTACTCTTTTAATTAAATCTTTCCTTTTTATTCTTTAAATCCTTATTTACTCTTTATTTTATAACAGTTTAAGTTAATTTTATGCTAAATTTTAAGCGATTTTTCTTAAATTGAGGGATTCTCAATTTTAACGTAAATATATTGAATATATTTCGTCTGACAAAAATTTCATTTTTTCTTCCGAAATGAATATTAACTTTCTGTTCGCCTTACATTGCTGGTCAACGCGATTCATTGCACTTCCTGTGGGGAGAGATACCCCTCTATCCTCACTTTTTTTTCTTCTTTTTTTTTTATTTATTTTCTTTTTTTGGGGGGGGGGCTTACTTACCAATTTCAATCGTCCGCTTTTCAAAATGTCTTCCTCTTGAATTTTAATTTGTTATTCACTTGTCTGGATTCTTACCAATCAATGAATCTTTCTGAATATTTGACGTATTCTCTCTCAAACATTCTTGCTTGCTTTTGTTACACCAAGGGGTGTACTTTCTGCCTTTTTCTCTTTCTCCGAGATGCTAACTTAGGTCCGTATTGAAGGAATTTATTCTTTTTCTTTTACATCCCTTTATTGATTTCAAAATTAAAATCAACCTTCAAATCGATATTAATTTCAATAATTTGAATTTCCTTTACATCTACTTTTTATTCCTTTGAATTTTCTTCAATATTCAGGATCCTTTCAATTTAAACGTCACATTACTGTCACCATTTAAATTTATCTTTCCCTTGTATCCTTCTATACGCATCACGCAAATTCTTACTCTTGTCATCCTTTTCATTTCGTCTTATACGTATGCATATCTTTCGTTAAAACAAGTAAAACAAAATGTTTAAGGGGTAAAAATTGTGGGCCTGATGTAAATAATGTTGAAAAAAGAAGTTAAAAAAAAAGTTATGTAAATTCTAGTTTCGGGTAAGTCATTTAAAACTACTAATTTGACAATTTTTATTTTTTTATTTTTTTTTAAATAATTTATTTTGTTACAGTTAAACTGATAAAAACCGATTTAGATAAAGATAAAATATTCTTTATAGCATAAATTGCACAAAAAAAAAGATACTTATCAAAAATCAGACAAATGTTATTTAACTACATTTCAAAAACTGCTGATTGCAGAATTTTATTGGTATAATTTTGTCATAAAAAATTAAAAAAGAATAAAAAATACCGCCTGCTTTATATTTCTGATTCGGTGACGGCCTTTTATGTTTCGAACGATACAGCAGAATAGAGTAATTATCCACCATCAGTTAATTTGTGAATAGTAAATAAAAAGAAATAAAAGCATATTTAAATTTATTTCTTTATCTTCTTCAACAGTTAAGTTTGATCGAGAGGAGAGAGACCTCTTAACCCTTTAATGGGCCATTTATTTCTAGTAAAGGTAAATTAAAGTATTTTTGGAATTGAAATTGCTTTAAGGATAGTAATTGATATAAGAAAAAAAAACTCATTTAATTTATAAAAATGCCATTTTTTTGGTGGTAAATATATTTAACACGGCCTATTAGGAACTTACTGAATTTTATTTTTCTTTATTTATAAAAAAAATTTTATAAATGTTACAAACTTCAAAAGGAATTATGTATTTTATAACTTTTATACGTTTTCGTAAACTAACAAATGGTTACCAATTTTATTCAAACGCACTTCAAGAAAGCTGATGTTATTAACAAATGGAAACCTAAATTAAAAGTGGTAAAATAGTGGTTTGTTTTTAATTTTTTATGATCATTACAATCCAAATTATTGTTCATAAAACTAAATAAATAATAAAGTTAATTAACAAAATTCTAACTATTTAACTATTGTAAGCACTAATTAGAAATATTATTATCATATACAAAAATTAATTTACTTCTGTAATCTAATTTACGAAGAAATATCTAATAATTTAAAAAATAAAAATAATAAAAAAATTTTATTTAAATTATTTTTTTAAAAAAATAAATAAAAAAAATAAGATAAAACATATATTAGGGAAAAATTAAGAGAAATGAAACAGTCCGCACAATCAACACCAAACGTAAGTCGAAATCTAAGCTTCTCCTAGTGGAGCGAACTCCCTGCCACTAGACCACTCAGCCGTTATTGAAATGAAGATTTAACTAGTATATATCAAGTACGCTTGAATTTATAAGTGAATTTTTCTCGAAATTGCCTGGATGATATATTTTTATTTTATTTTAAGGGGTGAACGCCTTATTCAAGGTATTCTACTAATATATCAAGTTTCATTTCAAGGTGAATTCCTTCATAACTGCGAAAATAAACTCCTAAATGCGAAAAAATACTTTATAAAAGATTTCAAATAAATGTAATTATTTTTAATTATAATGCAAAAAAGGATAAATTTTGAATGTCAGCATTTTTTGCATATTGAAGAATATTTTTATTGTGTATTTTTTGTACTTTGGTCATGAAACAAAAACCATTAGACTGATAAAAACAAATCATTATTATATGCAATAAAACTCTCCGAAAAATGATTTGAATCGAATTTTTTGCCTTTCTAATAATTTTTAGTAATTAAAAACTCCGATAAAACAATCTTAAAAGTAACTCAAACCTCCGACAAAACAGTGTAAATCTTATTTTCACACAGACAATCGTATTGTAAATGCATACAAACAGAAAAAACACATTAAAATATTATATATTTAAATAATAAATAAGTATCAAAACATTGTCTAATATATTGGAGGCTGGGTTTTGAGGTTAAACAAAATATACCTACGAAGATAAAGAAAAAAAGTCATGCAACAGAGTTAAAACTAAATTTTTAATATTTAATCAACCTTTCCAAACTGTCCAAACAATTACATCAAGAAACTTAATAAATAAAAGACTTTAAAAAACTTTTTGACAAAAATTATACATTTGATACTTGAATCAAAAATGTGAAATCAAAATATTTTTCAAACCTAAATCTTGACAAATTTCAATGAAATACATTCCAGCTGTCGCAAGACGTACACTTATCACCGAATTTTCCAACGTCAAAGCACAGTTCGACGTGTCTAAACTCGTTAAGAAGCCTAATAAAATGGAAAAGGGAAACCAATACTAGGAACCATCACTAAAAAAAAAATCCCTCGTTTTTTCCCTCTTCTTATTACTTACTCTATGGGAAGACATTACCATATTACTTTTTTGACGACTTTGGTAATCATCTTCTGAGACTCACAATTACCCTAACATCTAGGGAGAAAGAAGCCGGAGTAGGGATTTATGAAAGGGGAGACCGAGAAATGCCTTTTTGATGCTCCTCATTGCTCGTCATCGGCAATTGTTGATAGCTCTCTAAGTCATCAGGATTATTTATTCCTTCTCCTTTCTTCCCTTTTCCAAACAGGAAAATACAGAAAAGAGGGATTATTTACCAAGATCATTTTCCGGTAAGGAATTATTCCAGTTTCCTCCCATCGACAAAGGCATAAAGAGCGTAGAATAAATAGGGATGTTTAATGGGAGACCCAATCGAAAGAGTAGAATGTTAAAGAGGACATTTCAATTTCAAGTTATTCGAAATAAAGTAAGGCTTTTAGATGTTTCATTAAAACTTATGGTGCTAAAGGAGTTAGAATAACTTAGAGCAGTAAAAATAACGTGATTTTTTTTTTTAAGTATATTCTTTTTTGAAATTAAAGACTCATAATTGTGAACTAATGTTTATATAAGCAGAAAAATGCATTTCTCTTTTTGTAAAATAAGTAATAATTAAATCTGTATCCATTGTTGAACCAAATGTTATATTGCATTGTCATTGTGTCCATCACCAACCGGCCTGTGTAGGGGGCAGGGAATTATCCTTGCATCAGAAAGGTCCTGAGTTCGAATCCCGGGCAAGGCATGGATGTTTCTTTCTCTCTCTGTGTGTTCTATGTTCTTTCTCCTTTGTGTGTGAATGTGACCCGCCCTATAAACGGGTTGTGGTTGTGTGAATGGCATGGCAGAAGTCGAATTCCTGGCCATAGATGGCGCCACTGAAAAACAGGAACAATCGCACCCCTACTGCCTAAACAGGTATACGACAAAAAAAATTGTGTTCATCTTCACGTACTTAATTTTTGCACAATCTCAGGAGAGAACCGATATTGTTCGATTCTCATAACAGCATTGCACAGATCATGCGTACTTAAAAATAAAAATCTTTCGGTAGTGGGACTTTGCATGCTCACATACGTACAATAACGCATTTATCATAATGCATAAATATTGCGTGAAGCAGTCACTAGAGAACAAAGTTGGTTCTCTACAAAACGCGATCAAAACCTGTACATGAAAGCACAGGATATTAAGATCAAGTGCAAATTCTCCCTATTGAAGAGATTTTTGCCCTTTCACGTAGCATCCCACACGTTTACGCAAAATCAGAATAAGTTCTATTTTGCAACAACTACGTAAAACATACATAAGCCGAATGTGCGGATCCTATTTGAAAGAGCAGGATCTATCAATTATTAATACCGAATCGCTGTTAATTATGTCCACTCAAGTAATAAATGTGATATAATAACATTTACCCCCATGGCACACCTCACGTACAGAAGATTTATCTGCGATGCTCAATTATTTAACAATAACGTTATAGTATTTTACTTTATTGATGAACACCAATCCAAGTAATGAATTTCGTAAAACTGCAATATTCCGAAATAGAACAAATAAAAGTAAAAATATCGATAGAAAAATATATTTTGAGGTTTGTTCATCTGTGAAATTGACTGAGATGAAAAGAAAACTCATGAGTCAATAACGCTTACAAATGCGAACTTAGTGAAAATAATTAATATTAACATTTGCTGGAGGAGAAAACCAGAGATACTTCTCACAGTTACCCCTATGAACAACTAACTAGAATAATCCCTTTGCCACTTGATAGGGAACAGATGTAGGGCAGCACTATTATAGTCTATTTCTCGGTAATTGGAGGGCAGTCCATGCTTTTATACGGTGAGAGCCAATAACAGATACCTGACCTCCAGTCTTCGAAGTTTGAGAGCAGGTTTGGTAGTATAGACTGGCATTGTAGACGTTAACATGCCCTCCCTATCTTTGACGAAAGCATTAAAACTGCTGAAAAATACAGAAACATAATTTTGGAGCCTTCTGTCCTCTTTTTCAGGGCCCTGAGGAAGGCATAGTGACTGGTAAAAAATGTAGGGATCTGATTTTGGAGCGGTTCTCCGTTTCAGAACACTGAAGAAAGCATTGCGACAGAAGGCATGGTGTGAAAAATAAAGGGATGTGATTTTAGAGCCCTCTGTTCTCTTTTTTAGAACCCGGAGAGAAGGGAATGAGACTGATGAGAAACATAGGAATAAAATTTTAGAGCCTTCGATTCTACTTTTCAGAACCCTGATTACAAAAATGTTCGTCTACATAGAGCTCATCTAGACGATAACTTTATGGAAAGATGAGATATCCATTGCCCACCAGTCATCCTGGCCCACCAGATCTGTACTTTTGCAACTTGTAATTACCCTTCATAAAACATGCCAAGCCTGAAAAAATGTTGCTGAATCCGTTGGACAAATTGCATCAGGAACATATAAACTGCTTCATTTTCAACATGAAACTATTTCATAAGGTCTTAAAAAGCAAACCTTCCTATTTTAATCATAGGATTACGAGCAAGCTATGCTAACTTTTCGCTTTTAAGATAAACTGTGACGGGAAAAAAACAATTTAAAAAAATACTAAATATCGAATTTAGAAATCCAAAAAATGGCACTTAAAAACTTAAAAGTGTCATAAAAATGACGTAATGCATTTTTTTTGTCCTTGTTTTTTTTTCCAACCTTAATGAAAATAGGGGTACATAAGAGTCCACCCTTTTGAAAGAATACCAAAAGCTTTCAAGAAAATTTTGACAGAAGAGCTATTAAAAAGTACTCATGTGACACTTCGACAAGGGGAAAAAAAATTTTTTTTTATTCATCTTTAGCTGAAAAAAAGCAGTTACTTAAAAACTTCCGAGGTTGAAATGTGTCTCTTTCGAAAAAAAGGAAGGGAAAAAAACGCTTATCGATATTTATGGTAATTTTGGAGAATATAAAGAAGCGTTGAAAAGTTCTAGTTGAAGTTGATGAGAACATTAAATTGAGGTTATGCCATTCTATTCGCCCTCTCCAGTTTCGAGAATCTCTCATTAAGTATTCAAGTTGTCAGCTACATGCAGTTACAGTTAACTGCCATGTTGAGAGCATGATTCACACATAGAAGTTCCTTTAAACCATTTTAAAACTAATCAAATATTGATGAGCTAAAAGTTTTCACAAGATTTACCAATAAAATGGAGGAAAAAAATTAAACAAAAGCAAATTTTTAAACCGAGAAACGTCTCAGTCAGAGATGGCGAACCAATAGCTCGTGTGCCACTAGGTGACACGTGACCGGTATTTCGGTGGCACGTGAGATGTAAACATTAAATTACTTTTATTCAATAATATTTTTAAAAAACATCAAAAAGAAAAATAGATTAAATGCTTGAGATCATGATAAGCGGGTTCAGAAAAAAAAGTACGATTTTGGGTGCCATTTTACAGGTTGTCCAACAGTATCCCCCTTTACTGTGGAAGTAGCAGAAAAGATCAATAAAAATTTTAAAAACATCTAGTTTTAATTACCTCGATTTCCTTTTATTGCAAATCCCAAAGCGTAACTAAGCTTGATATTAAATTGAAATAAATTTAAATACTGTTTACTTGATTTCCATATGATGCAACTTAATAACTAAAGAGCAGTTACACAACGTAATTCTATGGTTTGAAATCAATGGACAACAATTTAAAGATTATTTTTTAAGAAGAAAACTAATAAGTGGCACACTAGAATAATGAATCGTCATTGAAACATACATCAAAACAGGTTTGCAATTTCTCCTTTATGCTATTTTAACCTACTTAGCAATTCGCAATCGCTCCAAAACATGCCAACTACCATGCGGAAAAATTAACGGTCACCACCGGCCACAGAGTGTCGAAAAAGTAACAAATTGATTAAAAAATTAAAACTAGTCGCCTGGCGACACTTTTAATCGAAACTGCATCTCCTTTGCCTTTTATTATAATTATTTAAACAAATATTATTTTAATAAATATCCAGAGCTTTGTGAATATATAATTTTCAGATGCAAGCTAATCGTCTTTATGACAAAAATTTATACGTCTTTACAATATCAACAGTTTGTTAAAAGTTCAAAATTTTCTATTTTTTTTTTAAACTGGGCATTGCTATAAATGTCACAACTAGCCAGTGGCAAAATTCCTAGTTTTGGCACCATTTTAGTTTCCGTGTAAACTATTAGATTTTAAACTTTTAAGAGGGGTATAACTATACCATTCCTCAAAATGTTAGGGTCAAATAGAACCCATTTTGTTCTTGATTTCAAGTGTATATATATATTTATANAATATATATATATATATATTGGTAGTTCTTCAGTCAAGAAGCGAAGCTGATTAATGCAACTTAAACTTTCAAAACACTTTCGTTTCAATAAATTACAAATCCGACTATAGAGACCTGCTATAAAATCTATGAGTTTATCCTGGAGCCGTGGTAGCTCAGAAGATAGAGCGCTCGCTTTACCATGAGGTGACCCGGGTTCGAACCCCGGCAATGGCTGGCTGATTCGAATTCCGCACCCGACTTGCATAAACCACAATGCTGGCGAAAAATATCCTCAGTGGTAGACGGATCATGGGTTAGAGTCCCCTTGCCGTCAGGATAATCATGGGAGGTTTTCATGATTTTCCTATCCATGTAACGCAAATGCGGGTCAGTTCCATCAAAAAGGCGTCCGAGAAGGCACAATTTCTCCTAATACTTGATACAGGAGTTCCCTTGTCTTATCAATTGGGTTCAAAATTCAACGACGATTATAATAAGATAATATAGGGCAGAGTGTAACGCGGTGAAATAATCGAGAGTGCTATTTTTTTAACACAGAGAATGCCGTGGGGATAAAATATCGTATGAATAATATTTGACAGTGTAAAATATCACAAGATCTGCAGGGAACAATATTAGTTTTTTATCTTCGATATAGTGGATTTACTAAATCCACGTGCCGTATTGAAACAACATTTCATTATACTTTGGTAATAATTTATGGTAACATTTTACTATTCATAAAGCAAGTTCTAAAAATTATCAATCACTATCAAATAAAGCGACCGGTTCAATATCTCGGAAACATAGCGCCAATTTGGCATCTTTGTCTTAGCATCCTCGTCACCGTTTCTTGTAACCCCAAACAGTTGAAAATTAGTTGTTGATCTTATAGCAATAGCGTGCTCGTACAACCAATGATAATAAAAATCATAAATACAGTCCTTAGCTATTTTATTCATTTATTATCAAACGAACCAGCATAGAAATCAAATCAATTGGTATCGAACACGACCTATTTTTCAAAATTTTCTTAAAGATATAGTAGTTCTGTCAAACCATACTCGATCATCAAAAATTAAGCAAAAAAAAAAAAATTAAGAAAGCGCAAATTAAAAATTAACCTAAAATCCAAGATGACTAGGGCTCTTAAAATCACCCCTCATATACCAGAAGTGAAAAGGTTACGATTACTTTAATGTAGTATGAGTAAGTTTAAAAATTCAAAATAAAATAAAATCATTATTTAAAGAAAAAAATAATAGCCAAAGAAATTATGTAAAATTTTACAAAGTTAAAAAATAAAGTTACAGTCTATTTAGCTTCCTGACAGCCTATTTCTGATAGGCAAACAAAGTTTTCAATTTGTTACGCATCACTCTTAACTTCACACAAAATGAGGCACTTTATATAAATTTAATATTCATAAACTTTCCTTTAATAACTTAGGTAAACATTATAGAATATTTTAGAGATGGAATAAAATGTTTTAGTTAGGAGGAAATACATTCATCATTTAATCTGCAAACATCAAATATTTGCCCACTATAAATTCAAAACTCAACCTATCGTTTTAAAAATATTTCAAACACTAAAAAACAATTTTCCATTCAAATTTTTGACAGTTTAAGTCAATAGCAATCTGCATATATATAAGAGAAGTCATCATAATCTTTTTTTTAAAAAAATGTCCAAATTAGGACGTCATTTAAGAATAATGACTGGTTCATTAATCAATGTCCCCCCCCCCAAAAAAAAAGAAAACTTAAGAATCTTAATCTATTCGTTTTGACTAATCCTATCTAGAAAATTGTTTCACATAAGTTGTTTTACTTGGGAAAAAAGAAAAGTAGTTGATTTTTGGAAAAGCAATTTATTGGAACTCTCAAACAATCGAAATGAGTTGAAATAAAACGGATTTAATATTTATTAATCTTGTAATCAGATCAAGATTTTTACTTCTCTGCCTTTATCCAATCAAATCGATTTACACTAAATGGATCAGATTCAATAGTTTATCAGATTAAGGAGAATTTCAAACTACAATTTCTTCAAATAAAAGCATTATTTGAAAGATTTTATAAATGCTAAAAAAACAGATATAAAATAAGATTTTTAAAAAAAAGCGTGCGCATAATTAGTGCAACTTTATAAGCTACAGCAACAACACCAACACACGATCCTGCACTAATACTCTGCATTGATCATCTACCGGTTTAAGATAGGCATGGGCAAGTGGCTCTTAAGGCTGTTTTTCTAAGGCTCCGTCGTTAAATGAAATGAGGCTTTTTTTGCGAATAATATGTTATTTTCATAACTGCTGTGAGTTAGGCAACTGTTACTCTTGACTGTTAGGTAAAGTTTAGCTTGTTTAAAGCCAGCGCTGTCGACAGGGCCTAACTTAACCCAATTGAGGCCCGGGGCATAAACTTGTTTGGAGGCCCCCTCTGCTTCACTATTTGAGTAATGAGGAACCGAACTTTATGTAGGTAATTAAATTTTTCACCTCATTATGGATATATAATAAGAAAATTGACTAGAACCTAAAATAGCTATAAAATCTCCTTCCCCCCCCCCCTCAATGATCAGACGAAATATCGTTCTGTTCATTTTATTGGTTTTCTAACAATTCTGTGTCCTTCATTAAGAGGATGTAGCACATCTGAAGAGTCAACATTTATTATTTTCTTTAAATTAACTAGATTGAAGAAGTACAAAACAGTTAAGAATGGGATAATTGATCGTTAACTTTGCCATCTAGCTGCGAAAAATTCATAACCTTGCTGACATTAGGGCAGAATTCAGCTAACTTTTCGTAATTACGGTGGCTCAATTAAGCCAATCAGAAGGCCGTACTTTTGTAAACATATTGCATTTCGCGATATGTAAAAATACAAGCTTTTGTTTGGCCATATTAGTCCATCGTAATTGTGAAAATTTAGCTATATTCCGCCCCAGAAGGCCATGGAAATATATATTTCTTTTTTTCTGTTCATACGATAGATTAATGAAGAAGCTATCATAAAACGGATTTTACACTGCACTATTTTGTTTTAAAAAAGTTCATTTAACTAAAATAAACTTTCTATTTGATTTGGGCCCCCTCTGATGTGGGGCCCGGTGCAACTGTCCCGTATGGCCATGCCTTAATCAGGCTCTGGCTGTCGATGCTTATTTTGAAAATTGCTCAAAACGTCAATATGGAGAAAAGTCACAGATTTGTAAAAATGAAAAGCGTTTACGGTCTTATTTTTAATATTTAATTATTAACCAATAATTATTAACCAATGCTGCATTAGCTAAGATCATAAAAATTTGTAAAAACTGAGAATAAGGCAGCGATTTTGATAATTTTCATCTAGGTGGGTTTGATAATTTTCATCTAGGCCAAATTGGCGATATTTAAAAAAGTTTAATAACTTTTAAAATATTTAAGTTATTTGTCTGTTCTAAAGCTCAGGTGATTCTTCACGGTAAGATGATATATATATAGTTTAAAGTCATCGCATTGACTCAAGTGTAAGGCACTTAAACTGTGTTTTTTTTTTTTTTTTTTTTTTTTTTTTTTTTTTTTCCTTGGCGACGTAGCTTCGAAAAACAACGTTAACAGACACCAACGCCTCCAAGGTGGAGGCCTCTCTAACAAGAGCATTAAGTTACATCATAGTAAGAACATAAAATTGAATACTTGTTAAAATTGCATTTAGTGCAGTTAACATGTGCAATACAGGGTTTTTCAGATTTTCAATTAACAAATGTTATAGACATTAAATTGAAATTACATGCCATTATTTGCATAAAATTAACATTATATGTTTGGTAATAATTAAAAGAAAATTACACAGTTAAATTCCTAATAAACTGACGTACTACATACCTAGAACGCTTATATGTATTGCTGAAATAGTATTAACAGTGCTAAACGTAAAATTGCCGTGACAGTATTAATAAGGTAACTATTATGAGCCTGTATTATAAAATTGGTTAAATTATAACAAATCTTGCCCTTTACTCAATGGGTGATTACACGAAATTACATATCGATTGTACATAATATAGCTCATTTGGTGAAACAATGACGTAACTGCAAAATCAAGTTACGTCATTGTTTCACCAAATGAGCGATACATAGAACACTCTATTCCCGCTAAAATATCGAAAGAGATGTTAAAAAAATAATAAAAAATAAAATAAATAAATAAATAAAAATTTAATCCTAATTTATCCTTTTTTTCTGCCATTAGTCGCTGTTTTTCAAAGGAAAAAAATAGTGTGTGCAGTCCCTCCGCGCGGAAGAAGTTAAACTTCGCAACCTGCGACGTTAATTGTAGAAGAATCAGCAGTCGTAGAAGGATCACTAGTTCTATTCAACGATTCTTTTTCCTGCTCCGCTCGCTTCCGTGCTCTGTAATCACGGTAATATTTCAATCGTGGACCTCTTGAACCAGTCGAAGTGCTTGTGGTTGCCTCATCGTCTCTCCCTCGAAAATGTATTTGTATTAATAATGTATGTGAATGCGCCATAATGTAATTTCAGAAGAGAAAACCTAACAATCAATTGATATTCACAAGACACGTACCTTGACATAACCTTAAATCCGTCGCATTGTCCGTGGGATTGTTTTCACTCATTTTTTACAATTGTTATCCACTAAGTTTGAAAATAAAAATACTACCCTATTAAATTATATGTGTATCAAAACAAATTAGAAAAATATTTATAGAAAAACAATACTTTTATGACTTTTATTATCTTTACGCTAGTGAGAACCGAAACAATATGGAAATGAATGAGGGAAAACTGGATCCTACCACGTGATTTCCCGGCCAATAAAAATGTAGCGTTAAACGTTTAACGTAACCTTGTTGGAAGTCGCAGAAGAAGTATTACTTCAAAATAATATTTTTTATATTTCTCATTTGGTGAAACAATGACGTAACTTGATTTTACAGTTACGTCATTGTTTCACCAAATGAGCGATATATGATAACGTGTTGGTGTTAAAAAGAGACATATCTTAATTGCAGTTGAAATCTACAAACGTTGATTGTTGGGTAAACATTTATCATGTTTTGTTTAGACCACCATGTTGATAAATGAACAGAAATTACTCTATAGATAATCTGCACATCTACGATCTTATGATAGAGTATAGACTGAATATTCATTACACTACATATTTCCTCTTTCTAACAACTCGCTTTGAGAACAACGATGTGCTTGTTAAGATAAAAATATTTTATGATAAATACATAACATATAACTTTTTTGTTCAAGTGTATTAGCACATGGATATACTTACAAAAAATAAAGGCTTTTTTTTTATAAAAGTAACAACTTTATTTGTATTTCTTATAGCTTTATGTACTGTTTGAAAAAAGAAAACTGTAAAATGCTCTTTTATTTACCAGAAATAAGAACAAAAGTACGAAATAAAAGTTTGCAGCTGAAAAGCAAAACTCAAAGAAAGATCCGAGAGTGAAGCAAGAATTGTTACTTTTGAAGTACTTTTACGCAGATTGAGTACGAAAAAGAAAGAACAAAAGAAAGAAGTTAAAACTTTTTTTCAGACAACATATACATGCGGAAAACAAACGACCAAATGTTCGAAGAAACATTTCAACAGTAAAATGAAAGTGAAAAATATTCTATTTCCCTCCATAACTTCAAAAAGATTTGTAGAGCACCATTTCCGGAATAAAAATAAAAAAAAGAAAATGAAGATTTAGAGAGAAAGAAAAAAATAAAAAATTTGTATTTTAGAATATACTTTTTTTGAGAAAAACTGATATATTCCAGAAAATATCAGATTAACGTATACCGAGCATCGCACTTAAACTTAAAAAAATATAATAAGTATAGGGTATACCGGAAAATGGCACTTAACCATAAGAAAACATCAGTGTAGAAAAAAACGAGGCAGCAGCAATCACATTCCTTGATTAATCAGATAATTAAAAATAATAAACAGCGATTATCAGTTGTTGTCATTTGCCATTAAGGCAAAGGGGATGCACTTCTTCTAGTTTTCCGGTGCCGCCATCTATGGCCAAGAATTCAATTTCTGCCACACACATACGTCCACATAGTGGGTCTGTCCTGTTTATAGGACAGATCCACATACATCCACAGATCGCACTTTCGACCTGAACCAGAGAACGATCAATTTCCAATTCAGTACTCCCAAAAGTATTATTTCTTATAACAACCGGTGACCCAACCGATTTAATGTGCACCAGTCACCATTTACTACACGTCTTCGGAATGTAGGCATCGAATTCACGACCTCTTGGACATGAGCCCAACACCTTACCAACTAGGTTATACCGCACCGAGCGATCATTAGTGATTATTATGCTTGACGTTTGATTTGGCGAAAAAAGTTTAACCACCACCAATGGCACCGTTTATCGGAAAAATATAATATATTGTATATAATGTGTGTCAAAAAGGTTAAAACAAGCTTTAACTTTTTAATTGAAAATATAAATTGTAAAAATTATCAAAATAAGGTAAGATTTAAGATTATGTCGATGATGAAACTATCTTACAATTATTTTTATTAGAGTTACAGTAAAGTAAAAATAAAAAGGAAACGACACAATATTTATGCAATTTCACGAATAAGATTCCATGTGAATTCGCCATTTTCTTGATTAAAAAGTAGACGCGACCTGGAAAAATTTAAGTGGCAAAAATTGTCTTATGAAGTTAATGTAAATTATTCTTTCACTTCAATCAGATATTTTAAGCACACAAATTAATTTACAAATTATTTTGGTCTATTGTAACTAGTTAAAACACTTAGTCTCCTAGATTATTTTTTTTACCACTTTTTAAAGTTTTGGGGGATCCTGCGATTATTAAAAAATAGGACTTAATAATTTTTTTTTTTTAAAAATGGCAATAGTTTAAATCTTTAGCTTCGGACTATTACTGGAAGGCACTGGTAATTCCTATTTCACCGCAAAGGCTCGGTAGAAGTCTGAAATTGAATGATATTAAAGCATACTTCGGATTTCTACCAAGCTACTTTGATAAATCCTAAGTAAAACCAGTGAAATCTAGGATTTACCAGATTTCAGGCCTTTACGGCAACTTACACACATTTGTTAAAGTTAGAAATTTCGGCCTAAAATGAATGAATAACAATTGTCATAAGAATGAATAACAATTCATAAGAGGCCTCCAACCCTCGCCATCTTGGATTTTAAATTTTTGACTTACGTTTTCATATAGAGAGAGGTCTCTTAATAAATTAAAATTAACATATAAAATAATTTGTAATTATTTTATATCTTAAGAGTAATTAATAGTAATCCAAAAAACTGTGAAAGACGTTTTAAGGCATTTCTAAAAACAATTAAAAAATATTTTTGTAGAATATGCTCAAAGAAATGTATTTTAAGATTTATTTTTAAAAAATAAACAAATAAAAAAAATACATTTTTAAAGTGTAGATTTACATAATTTTTTAATACGGGGAAATTTGAAAGCAAATTTCACAACATTTATCACAAAAAAGTTAATGTGAAATTTATCTAAAACACTAGATAACATTATTAAAATATGCACGCATTCATAATGCTGAATGCAAATTTCACATTAAGCTTTAAAACATAAAAATAAACAATGATACTCATTCACTTTTTAGTGATCTAACATATGAAGACATTTTATAAAAACGTAATGAAAACAAATTTTAAATTATCACCCAGCCAATTATATTCAAGTTCAAGCGAGCATAATCCTTGCTGAAATAAAATTTAAATTAATTTTTAAAAAAAACATGAGCTAAACAGAGAACTAACAGTTGTTTTAAGACTTGAATACAAATAAAGCAACAGCTTTAATTCATCCATTTCGCTTTAAAAATAAAGCTTCTTTTCGCTTTATTGTGAAGTATTCGTACAAAAACTTCATAACCTTAATGAGAAGGGCGAGAAAAATAAGAAGTTTTAGATGAGTTTCATTCTGTGAGACAACAATTAGGGACAACTCGACACAACTCCATTTCACTTCACTGCGTTTTAGCAGAAATTATTCTTTGTGAATGGCAACACTCGGTGTTAGGATAAAGCATCAGAGAATATAGTTTGCTTTTTTTTTTCCATACCTTCATTTCCAAAAGCTACGCTAACAATTTTAAATTCTTCTTTTATCTCTTAAGATTTCGTAAAATCCGAAAAAGAGATATTGCAAAGGGACTACTTTTTTTCACTTCTGAATTTTGATCATTATTTATAATTTAAGAAAAAATATGAGCTTTTTTCCGTTCTTTTCTTTTTGTATCCAAAATGAGGAAAAGAGAAAAGAATAAAACAATATTCTTTTATTTTCTCACCCTTTTTAAATGGCAACACTGAAGTGAATATATAAAAAGAATAAAAAAAAGTAGGAAGAAATTGGAATTTTTTTTTAAAGAAAAAGTCCGAGATTCTTTAAAAAGAAAATTATCTTCTTTTTTGTGTTAGAGCTTTAGAAGATTACCTGAAAAACAGCGATAGATACAAGAAATATGTATAAAAAAAAATATTATTAGCTTGCATTTTTCATCTAAAAATTTTCAAAGATTATGATTAAAGTTTTTTTTTCATTGAATTAAAAAAAAAGAATATCATAATTATATAGAAACTTAACTGTCATTGAACCAATTATAAAACAATTGCATTAAGAACAGCGAGTAATCGCTTTAATTTAATTATATTAATGTATCCTAAAACGTTACAGTCACAGTTTTCATATGAAATATGTTAAACCTATTAAAAAGGTATTTTCGACATAGTACTTATAATATTCTGTGCAAAATACTTTACTTTTACTTTCCGGTAAAAAAGCATGCTTTTAACTCTCTTGCAGCAAAACTTAGCTGCTACTTTTGGCGAGAAATGCACGTTGTTGGCGAGAAAGTGAGCGATGAATTTAATTAAATCTCAAAACAATGTCTGTTTTAGAAAGACGACACCCGAAATTTTCTGCACGGATATTTTTTCTAATATTAATCTGATATTATTAATATCAAATAAGCATTAAAATATTAAATCAAATATATCACATGCTTCGGACACCTAAAAGAGTATGTGAATGTCGTTATTCAAAGAAGAATGTAGACATTCTCTTTCGAATTTTCACGAAAGCATACATATTTAAGAAATTCCGTCTTTGAAGCATTAAAAGTTTTTTTTTTTTCAAAGTAGCAGTTTATAATTTAATTTTAAAGTAAGGATAAGCAATGCTATTCTTAACATTAAAGAATGAAGTTGTATGTTGTTAAAAGCAACTCGAAAAGATGATATCTTAACCATAGAAGAATAAATTTACCAACAATGGAAAGAAATTGACAAGCGCGATCCATCACCGTGAACGCCCACTCCTTGGAAACCAAATAATTTCGCCGCAAACTATATGCGACACATTCGACAGGTGTTTCATCTACATTAAATACGACAACCTGTTGTTTTTGTCTCAAAACAGGAAATATTTAATTTGACGAATAAAATATTAACTGTCTTATTTAAGTTAGATATCCTACCTAGACCGGAGTTATTAGTAAATAATGACAAAAAAGGCTATTTTTACTTACGTAGCTTAGAAGAAAAAAACTAAGTTATAAATGCATCAAATTATTATTTTTGAAAAAGAAATTCATTTAATTACACTTAACTTTCTTTAATTATTTTTACTTGTAACATAAGATTGATGCGCTTTAATTTTAGTTTCTTTACTTACAGTACGATACTTTTATAGTATATACGTTGGACATGAAACAAAATTAGACTCTCAAATAATAAAATATTTTTATGCCTTAAAACTGTCCAAAAGGAGAATTGATTCTAATTTTTTGCTTTTTTTTAATAATTTCTCATAGTAATTTAAGACTTTGATCAACGAAGGTAAATCTGATTATATTTTTACATATAAAATGCTTCGTAAAAATCATGCAAACTGTAAAACAATCTTAAAATATAATTCTTTAAGAGATAAAATTGTATCAAATGTTGTCCTATAGATTGGAAGCTTGGCTAGGCGCAGTTTCAGAAAATGTTCACAGCACAAGCTTTTCGTTTCAAAAACTAGAGAATTAAAAAAATATTAAATTTTGCACGCTTCTTATAGCAATGTTTAAAAAAAAATTCCGATGGCGAAATTTTATTGATGCGGTCAATAGTTTTAGAACTATATTAAGTTACAATTGAAGTTCTCTTTGCACAGTTGAGCAGAAACAATTAGCAGGAAAATTATTCTGACTTCTAATTATATTGATCCCGCAGTGGACTGATCGTTAAGACACGGTTCGCAGCAGATCACTGAAGTCAAACATCACTGGCTGCGGTCAGTGTGCAGGTGGGTGACCACTTGGATCAGTCTGCGTAGGGACCGAGGGTGTGCGGTATTGGTCCTCGTTAAACTGTTCTACCGTAAAGTGCTCGACTTCGCGTGCAGGTCTTTGGGCTACTGATGCGGGGGTGTCATCCCCTCTGCAGAGGATCAAAATTCTGATGGCATGTCTTCGGATCATCCTCAGGGGTGTTTCCCAGATCGTCGCCAATAGCCCATTGCGCAGCTCTAGTGCGACGTAAATGAACAACAACAAACTAATTATATTGACTTTCCAGCCACGTACTCATACGTCTGAAGATGAGCGAAACGTCACACTTCAATTAGTATGAGAAATTAAGTAGTTTATACTGATCATTTTCGGTACGAAAGAAAAACAAAACGCAGTTATAATTTTTCGATGCCGCGTACTCTTAGGGGAATTTTTTTTTTTTTTTTTAAATTTCGAATTAGCTTTGACGTAATCAAATTTAAATTTTTGGCGAGTGACAGCAAGTAAAGGGTAAGCATCATGAAGTACAAAAAAAAATAACTTTTTTCAAAATGTCGGCATAATATATCAAATAATATGCATAAATATCAAATAAAGCAAGTACAGTATTAATGTCCCATATTGCTAAGAGGCACCAAATGGGCTAGAGCTAGGGTCTTGTGACACGAGGGACAAAATGTGTAACAAAAGTGGGAAGAAGGTTTTGCGTATGCTACGGGAGACCAAATATTAATCTGAAGCTGGCTAGATTTACAGGTGTACGCTACGGGAGACCAAATGTTAATCTGAAGCAGGCGAAAGCTTCAGAAGTACACTACAAGACACGGAATATGTCTCCCAAATACATAAAAAGAAAGGTTGAGGCATACGCTTTGAGAGACCAAATGTTAATCTGAACTGAACTGAATCGTATTAAACACCTGGGCACATGAGGCCGCTTGAGGCCCTTTTCCCATTCATCTTCCAACTGGAACTTTGTTTCGATGAGGTGGTCGAATACAAATGAAGTAAAGGAGTTTCACGTGGATAGATTATCATTGAGTTCTGACTTTGTAGTTATATGCAGTTGGATGATAAGACCATAATGCAAAAATATGAGGAATAACTTGAGCTAAGCTGGTATGGTAAAAATGAGGTTATGTATATGCTATTGATGTCGGGAATATGATGCATCACTGCAATAGTAAGCTGCTATTAGTCTGATGTTCTAGTTTTCAGTTAAATTTTCCTACAGGAGTACTTCATAGAAATTTGCATGGCGCTACGAAGGACCAAATGTGTCTAGCCGCCAGATCGTTTAACAATCATTCAAAACAATCATGAAAATCAATATTTTTTTTTAAATCTTTTCTGAAAGGTACGAAACATTTAAATTATACTTCAAATTAAACCATCTTTTAATTTAAAAATAATTGATCTTAACAATTTTGAAATGAGAAAGTGTAGGAAGTAAAATTCCTGTTCTCATAGGTAATATAAAAACATGTGCATATTAACAAACTTGCTTAGGAAAAAAAAAAGAACAAATTGCAACTCATCACCTTATGTTCACATATTCTAAATTAAGGTAAGAAGTAACTAAATAGTCGATAACTATTCCCCGCTCTAACGTTATCTGGCATATTTAACGACAATTACGCTTCCCAAAAGCAGACGTGAGAGATATTGAGGATATCGATTTATGAAAGGCTTAATTTGATAATCGATTATTTTACTTCTCTTCTGGCGAAGTTCCTCTTTAAGTGAATTTTTTAGAAGAAAAAAAAAAGAAAGTCCTTAATGGACGACGGGCAACAGGCCAATTCCGAGGTGTTAAGGACTTTGTCTGTGGCTCCTATCGATTTAATAGAAATTGGATTAGAATTTTAAGAACGTCATTGGGGGGATTAAAAGTTAAGTCTCATTTATTTCTGTTAGAAAAGATAGAAAAGAAATTCTCAGGGGGAAGGGGGACTGATTTTTATTTTAGAGACAAACTTGTAACTTTTTCGATTAACCGCAAACCATTATGGTACTTGTTTATTTCACCGGCGACAAAGTCGCCAATTCAAAGTCACCGGCCGCAAGTAAATTCAAATTTTTTTTTCTTTTTAATTTTTTAATGTGACCACTATAATTAAAAAATATATATNATATATAAGAAACGAGGATTTGAAAAACCAAATATAGATAAACGAAATGAGATAAAAATATATGGTTCGCTGTGTTCCTCTAAGGCAACTGCTTACCTCACACAAATTTTGGTATTGAATTTGAAAAATTTATATTGATATTGAAAAAAGTCAACAGCTGGCGCTTCTGATTGGATAAACTAGAAGTTCATACTCTCTACTGCATTCCGGACTATTCCAAGAAATATTTGCACTGAAGTTTAATTTTGCCCAATGACTGAATTACGTTATTGCTGAAAATAGAGGTTAGTTTGAAAAAATTATTTTCCTGCTTTTCGGTTAGCAGCGTCATCTGTTGAAAAAAAATTTTTGACTTCCAAAAATTAGAGAGACAAAATTTTTGATTTCCACAGCATTTCGAACTCCATCCTTTTTTCTTCAATTGATTTATAGAATAAAAAATAAAAAAGTGAAAAAGTATTTTAACTATTGAGAAAGAAAATATACCTATTTTTCGAATGTAAGCCAATCCGTGTATAACCAGGCATTCTTTTGAGTTGCTACACCTTATGCATTAAAAAATTAGCATTTACCCATTTAAAACAAAACAGATAAAGTTTTTTTTCTTCAGATATATGGTTAGCGTTTTACTCGCATATTAAACAGATTAAGACATAAATGTTAATTATTCAACTTAATTTATATGTTCTGGCACATATATTTTATCATACTTTCGATACATTAATATAGGTATCTTAATATGCAGACAAAGACACTGAAACATTTCAAAGAATGCACAGGACCAAAAGTAACATTAAAGCTACAGCTTTTCATAACTAAATAGCAATCACAATGCGGTAAAATATAATACTGTCATGTCTACTATCATTAATACTTTTGTAATACAGAACAAAATAATAACAAGATAGTGGAAATTAACAATTATATTTTGTCTCAAAAAAAAATAGTCCTACTTTGGTTAAACAAAATGCATCTTTCTTCTAAAATCAGTGTAAAAGACTTACCTAGAAAGAAGAAAAAACAATTAGTTTCATTCAATGCTAAACGTTAATTATTAGTCATAAAAATGTAGCATAATAAAACTATTGAAAAATATAAGACTTCCGGGTTACCACTTCCGGTTAATTATTACGTCTAGCACGCTATTAAGCATAGATTGTTCTAGTCCTAAGTAAGATTCTCAGTCACGTACTTTTGCTACGCTACGTAAGCACAATGCTATGATGAGTAAACACTTAGACTTATACTAAGTGAAGCCACGGAGTCCCTCCACCCCTTCATCTGTGTTAATGCCCTTGAGCAACTGAAATACTGTCTTTAGAAGGATAAGTAAACACTGCCCAATAATTCTTGAACTATGTAAGATTCAATTATAAAATTGCATACTCTTCTTTCTATCTACTTTAGCCGAAAACAGAAAAAAAATAGGTAACACTTAAAATGTTTAGTTATTGTTGATTTGTGTTATAGCATTTATGTCCTTAAATTGATTTATGGCTTACGATTTTTAAAGAATTATAAAATACAGAAAAATCTTACAAATGGTAAAATGACGTTTAAATCTTAATAAAAAAAATTTATAGAATAAAATTCCAAACATAAGCTTGTCATAACACTCCGCAAGATTTCCAGAATCCATTCCGGTTTTAGAACCTTGTTATTGTTTCATCGCAAGGTGTCCAATGGTAGACCATCTAATTTCAAAACAAAATTTTCGGAACAAATGATGATAGTAGAAAGAAACAAAGGTATATCTAATGTGAAAGTCGTAAAAAATTTATACAGACACTTAGGAATTTAGTTACAAAAGTTGCTAACAGATGGCGGGCAACGCTGTACAGAGCTCTTGAAAAGAACACAAATACTGTAGGCCTATAATTTAACCCTAACCTAACCTATGATATTCCGCTCCAGAAACACAGAATGTTCAAGAGAATACGAAGTTTAAACCTCCTAATCCGATAAAAAAAAATTAAAAAAAAAACTTTTAACGATTGAAATTATTGGTGGCTCGCAACGCCAACTTTGGTAATTAAATTCAAGAAAATTTAGTTTCCAATCTTTACAGTTATCAAAATTAACATGCCGTAAGTTTCATTCTCCTGTCTCCCTTCGTAATCGAGATTTTTAATTTTGAAATCAGTCAGCTCTCCGCTTGGCATCTTGTATCGTTCTATGCGTCGGTGGCCTGAAGCACCATCCGTAAAGTATTGAACACATTGTTTTCGGATACAAACAAAAAAGTAGAATTAAATTTTAACTTTGAAAATTCTGTTTCCCTATCCTCCTCCATAAATAAAAGAATTGTCAAGTTCCGACAAGGGACAAAAACAAATTCCTTCGTGTTTACTCGATAGTCTTACAAATTTAATTCCAATAAAATTAAAAAGAATTTCGCACAAGAGAGGAAACTTTTTACCAGATAATGTTTTCTTGTATCTTTTTTCTTTTCTTTCTTCCTTTCTCTGCAACTTCTCTTAGAGTCATCTCAGCAGATGTAACGAGTTTAGAAGATCGGCCGAAGAGCCAAATATTCTCGACAGCAGAGAGGAAAGGATAAGAAATAATAATAATAAAAAAGGAAGAAGAAACAAAACTCTAAATCGTAACTGTAACTTAGATGGGGTCAATTAAGTAGCGAGCAAATCGGTAAAACCGGCAGTCCCTAACGTTAATTAAAATAAAGTTTTCGACGAACTTCGTCTCTCAGTTTGTTTTAGTTGGAAGCAAGCCGTCTTCGTTCGAGAGGTTGGATGATTGTAAATAAATAAAAATTGCCTTTATTCTCTTCCTCTCCCTCTTTTTTACTTTCCCCCTTTTACTGCACACTTTCAAATAGTTATTTCGTAAAATGTAACACTTCATGCCACTGTGGTTCACAAAATATTTAATTGTAAAAAAATGATAATAAATAAAATCCTATTCACGATATATAAATGCAAAACACGGTGATCTGATTAAAAATATATGTTTAAAAAATATTTTATAAAAGCTAATTTAGTTAGTAGTATCAACAAAATTTGATTAAAATATTTCAACAGGTCCCTAGCCCAGAGATGCCAACTGCTCCGGACAAGCCAAAATAACTAATAAAACGGTAGATAACTACAAAGTAAATTTTGCAAATATTTGACTATTTTTGGTTGCTTTTTAAAAGGTATAGCATGAAATATGTACTATAAAGTGGTGAATTATATAAGCCTACGAATTATTTAGAAATAGTGGTGGATAAAAATCTACTAAATTGAATTTATTAAACCAAGAATCACAATTGATAAACTACCACTTTAAAATATATATTTGCTGTCCGGGGCAAGTTGGCATCACTGCTATCCTTCCCTTACAAATTTTTTTGAAGAAAAAAAATTATAAAAAATCAACAAGTTTTTTTATTTTATTAATAAATACAAGGAACTTAAAAAAAAAAAAAAAAAAATCATAATACACAAGTTAAATTTAATTAAATTATTAAAATTAAATTGTTAAATTTAATTAAACTAATTAAAATTAAGTTTAAATTTAATTTTTTTTATTTGTAAAAAAAATATTTAATTTACCATCAGTTTACTATGCCAAATTATCTCGAGCAAATGAAAAAAAGTTAAATATTAGTCTTTGTATGACAGTTTTTAAAACAAGGGACAACACAAAGTCATACTTTCCAAACGCGACTGAAGTGATACGCTATTTTTTAACGAGTTTTTTTTTCATGTAAATTCAGCAATTATCGTATATACAATCCAACAAAACCCGTGCGCATTTAAAAATATAATACAGTATTAAACAACTTGGAAAATAATACTATATTTTAAATTCGATTACAATTATAAAATTGTTTTGATTTTAGATATTTCTTTCCGAAGAATAGTATTCCATTTCTTCCACTTGGGTTGGATAAACACTTTCTGGAGCTGTTTTTTTTTTTTTTTTTCATGGTTTTTTTAAAACTGTGGTAAGAATTTTTTATTCCTGTGATAAACTATATAAAATTTTAAAACATCCATCTAATTATTCTCTACACAATTGTGAAAGTATAGTCGAAGAGATGCCAGGCATTATTTATTTCAGTTATGCAGGGTCCGCGCTAAGGATTTAAAATTATTAGCCAGTAAATTAGCCAAATATCAAAAGTATTCGTCAATTTTCGTAAGTCTTCGTCAAATGCAAATCTTAACTATTTTTTTATGATTAACTTCTTTCCCATAGAAAACTGTTTTACGGTAGTTTGTTTCAGGATTATATTATTTTGACCCAATTCTAATTGGTTATGCAGCGCATCTAGCGAAAATTACTTCATTTTGACTAATTTTAATTTCAAGGAAAAAATCATTCGCCAATATTTTCGCCAAAACACAATTTTATTCGCCAAATTTACGACTTTATCGCATTTGGCGAGGTGGCCAATGCTACGAGGCCGGGTCCTGAATTGCGTATTATTAATTAGTTTCTTATCATATACACTTATTATGCCTTCTAAAAAAATAATTTTAAAACTTTTAAACTTTAGCGATTGAACCGGCATTCCAACACTAGTTGTTTTATTTTAGCCTATATCACACACATAAGTACAAAGTGTGAAATATAACTTAATGGTGAGCTTGTTCGTTACACTTCTTCTTGAACTATTCTTTATTTGCATAACAACGAATAAAAAGATTAATAACAAGTTCGATATAATTATTTCAATTTAATTGAATATATAAATTGCACATACATTCACCTGATAATTATTCTATGCGTTTTTTTATACTAAGTTTGTAGAGAGAAATATAATTGCACGGAGCAAAGTTGTTCTTAAATAAAAAAAACGTTAATTAACTGAGATAAGGCACTTGTTTAAGTACCTTTATAATTATTTATATTTTCCACTAAAATGAATTTCTCAAAAAAAAAAAATTAGAATGGAACTACCTTAAATAACAAATTTAAATGCGGATGCTAGCAAAGCAATTTTTTCTTTTAATTTTATTCAAACATAGCAAAGAAATGCGTCGAGAGCTTTAGATTGCTATCATAGAACTTGAGTAGTTTTCTGAAATCTTGTTCGAGAAACAAAACATACTGAATTATTAAAGAATTACAAGAGTTAGAATGAGAATGATGAAGAAAAAAAAATAGCATTTTCATCAGCAACTTTTTCAACCAGAATGACAAAAATTGTTTAATTAAAGCTTGGAGTTATGCACCAGACAAACTACTTAGTTATTATAATAATAAATGCGACAAAATGTTATAAGAAGAGAAATTTTCTCCTGCTATCGCAAACAATTAAGAAAATAATTAGAAACGAGATTGACAAAGGAAAAATAAAATCTTAGTTTATTAAAGAAAAGCATTTTTACATTTCACTTTTACATTACACTTCAGAAAATAATTTTTTTTTTTCCGACAGAAAATTACCGCATTGCCAAGTCAATTAAATCTTTTCTAAAAATCAAAATTTCATTTTGAACTTCGTGAAATGTGTTAAAATGATTTTCTTAAATTCAAATGATTATGGGCTCTTTTCTAAAGGATTTGAACAATAATGTTAACTACGGCTAATCTTGAATTCCATTAATTTAAAATGAACTTAAGAAAAACACCCTTTCGAATGAAATCAAATAACCTAATGATAATTTCCTTAATTGAATTTTATGACAACTGATTACCGCAAAATTAATTTTATTTGAAAAACTGTCAGTGTTGCAATCGTAACGCTATTCAGGTTGCTCGTTATTTCAGATGCAAGAAAATGGCATTTTGTTTAAAAAAATATTTTATAAAAACATAAAAAAAAGCTTAAATACTCACTTAACTATTTTAGATTTATTACAATAATTATTATTATATATATTATAATTTATTATAATATAATTTATTATAACATAATTTATTATAACATAATTTATTATAATATAATTTATCATAATATAACTAATTGCAATACAATTTATTATAATATAATTTATTATAATATAATTATTATAAGGATAAATAATTTTATGTTGCATACTTTAATATATTTTTTGTTAAAATAATATCGAGGTTTTGATCTTTATATTTCGACATGTATCAAAACGCTGATAACTTTTTCTAAAAATCAACTCCAAGATCTCTCAAACTGTAAAATAATAATAAATCTAATGCTATAGTTTTCATGTGGTAAATCATATGGTAAACAATCCTTTTAAAAATTCAAGACGTTATGAGTTGCACCTTTTCCCTACAGAACCGAAGACCAGGTGTACAGATTTAAAAGCAAAAGACTTCGTTGCTAACAGACAAACATTGAACTGAAATACTTGGTTTAAGTTATAAACAAAATACTCTTAAATATTCTATTAAGAATATTCTTAATGCTTCCCGAATCGAAAAGTCAAAAGATAGCAACATATTCCAAAACTAAAATAGTTTCCACCAATGCTAAAGTTCGATTAATTAGATTTAAATATTGATTAAGGTCACCCTTGAATTAGCAAAGCGCGTTCGAAATTATAAAGAATAAAAAGAAATGGCGCTCTAAGATATCATTTACGAACTCGTAATTAAATGCCACTACCTCGTGACGCAATTCCACAGTATCACTTTACATGTATGCCTGGCAAAACGATGTATCGATTGTAATTAGAAAAATAAAGAGAGAAAATTGAGAATATTATCGGTGCCAGGGCTAATTTAATTAGACGAAGGCAGAGAGAAAATCTGAACGCAAATATTAGTGCAGGCATTTTTCGAGAGCTTCTTCTTCGAGATTATTTGCGCCATGCATAATTTAGAAGGACAGGGGAATATAGGCGTGCTTTTGGCATATTTCTGCGGAAAGCGATACAACGGCGATTAAGTTTGTGAATATCGAAAGATTCTTTTAGTCTCAACCCCTTCTTAAAGCGAAGATATTGCTTAACCAATTTAACGATTTCCAACGCAAAGAAGAAGAAAAAAAAATGGCGGATCTAAATTTGTCTAGGAACAGCCAAAGGAGTATTAAAAAAGAAAAAGAAAGAAAAATTATCGCCAAACTCATTAATATGGCGCGGATGGTTGACTTGAATAATGGCAATTTCCGAGGAAGCACGTGTCATCGGCTCCGCTTCATAATTTAATAGAATCTTGGCGATATATCCGTCAAAAGTTAAGGACATCGATAATTACGGAAGCGTCTTCATATAAATTTTGCATTATTAACGCGACAGAAGACAGATTTTCAACCATCTTAGCTAAAGTTTTTTCCTTTGGAAACTTAAAAATAATTTCTTAATGATTTACTTTAAGCGAAAAGTATGGTAGAACGTGATGAAGATAACGTTACGCATCGCCGTAAAACTTATTATTAATTCAAAACTTTTCTTTAAAAAAAAAAACTATAACAAGAAATTTTACAACGCTGTTAAAGGAGAATGATCCGTACTATAATGTTCAAGGAGTTATAAATATGAAGCGCGAACACTAATTCACAAAAATCTTTTAAGTAATTCTTGTTCAGTAATTTTTTATTTTTAAAGCAATTCGCGTTTTTCAACAAAAAACAATTTTTATTTCTACATTCAGGACGAAATTGTACCTATTAACAAGATCCCAGTTTTATTGAATGATCGTTAATATTGAAGCTTGACTTAGCCATGAAATGAAATACAAAAAGGGTTATTTTCTCAATTCGTTAGTCTTTGCGTCCAGCAATAATCTTTCTCATTAAAATATTTATTTTCAATCTGTTATGGTATGTTTTGCTCAAAATACTCACAAGGAGTAAAAAAAATATATAGGACGTTATAAGTTATATATAAGTTATATATAGGATTAAGTTATAATATAGGACGATATAAGTTATATATAGGACGTTTTTATATATAGTTATTAATTTTTAAAATTTTGAGTAGGAAATTCACTTGTCATTTTTGTGTTCTCATTTAATTTTTATTAAGAATTGCTTAATTTAGAATGTTTGCAGATTTACTGAAATCTTGAAAGGATGACAATGTTGATTGTAAGTGTTACAGGATTAACCAAAATGATCCATGCGTCCTAAATTCATGGCAAGTAAAAAATTAAAAATATTTCACGAAGAATGATGTTGAAAAAATGACTTGATGTTTTAGGTGTTACATTACAGAACAAGTCAAAATGATTCATGCGTCCTAAATCTATGACAAGTGTGAAAAATTGAAAGTAATTTACGATGAAAATTACGTTTGAAAGAATAGCATACTATTCTAGATGTACAGGATTAGCCAAAATGATTCCTCAACTTTCAAATTATTATATTTTTGCAATCATCGACGTAAAGACGGGTTATATATAAAAAGATACATACACTCACCAAGTTATTGGTAATACCTCAAACATCCAATATGTCTATTCAAATATCCAAATCTGTCCATACGTTTAATACCATGTTTCTATAAATATAGGCGATGTGTTCCTGCCATGTCATTGGCCTTGTCGATACATAAACTTTGTTCTTATCAAGTTGGCGTAACAATAAAGAGCCAGCATTCTTTTAGCATTCTTCAGACTAAACTATTATCAACTTTTTCTAGTTACTAAACTATTTCCCCACACTTTGGACAAAAATTCAAATCCATCATGAAAAAAAAAAAAAAAAAAGACTCGTCTATTTAGAGAAAGTACGTTTTTTGCATGTACTTTCTAATCTGAAACTGCACAAATTAATTAAGATATCTTAAATGCGTGCTTTAAAACATCAGGTTACATTTAAAATCCCATCAATAAGTAAAAAGTTATAAAGAGTTTCGGTTTTTTTTCCTGAGTTGTACTACAATTTACCAAATTATGCATTTAGAATCGTTTTATTTTCTTAAACTTATTAAGTATTTTTATTCATGACATCCTACGGTCTGGATTTCCACGAGTAAGGATCTCAGTGAAGTTTTGGTTTTTAAACAATAAGACCCTTTTCATTATTTTATAGTACTATTTATTTCGCCTTATAAAAACTACTCCAAACTATAGAAAAGTCAAAGTGAATACAATATTAATACATCTTTAAGTAATGGATAAAACAAATCTGTTAATCTACACTATATACTATTTCATTAATCCAGCTATTTAAGCGTATATCATTTCATAACATTTTCTGGTCGAGATCCCCTTTCGTAATTTATAGAAAGTTTCTGAGCGAAACTATCCTGTAATTATCTTTAACGATTACTTCTTATCACGATTCCTTGATACATTTTTTTTTCCATTTCTCCGGATGAAAGGCTATCTAATCCCAGATCTCATCCATCTTTTCTCTCTTTTGGATGACTTCTTAAGATAAAACGATCGGGAATCGAGGAGGATACCCTTCAGGTGTGTACCCCCTTTTTTATGAAATTCTTTTCCGGATTCTTTTTCTTTTTTTTTTCTTTCTCTTCTTTATCGTCTGCCACCCCTTTGCAAGTTGGATTGATTTTTGCATCATTTCTCCACTGGAGAGATCTGTGTACTTGAGTACTTGTCTGCTAAATGGCATTTTGCGGAGTGGAAGATGTTTTCCTTTCTTCCCCCTTGACAACTTCCCTTCTGTATGCTTCTATTTGATGTTTGTTCGATACATATATCTGAGACATTTTCTTTCGTGTGGATACTTCAATATTCTGAACTTACCAAGTTCAGAATAGTTTTTGTTCTTTCACTATTCTATTGTAATTCTTCACCTATTTGTGCGATATTTGTTATTTGTTCGATATTCACTAGAGACATTTTCTGTCATTTGGCTACTACAATATACTTAATTTTAGTTTCAGAGTTCAAAGTAGTTTTCGCTCTTCAAGGATTCTGTATCATTTTTTCTCCTCTTTGTGGGCTTTAATTTGTTGTTTATCCGATGCACATATCTGGGACATCTTTTCTCCTATGGATACTTCAATATTCAGGAGTTCGAAGTAGTTTTTGCTCTTCAAACACTCAACAGTATTTCTTGCTTTTCTCTCATGGAGACTTCAATATTCTTAGAAGAATATTTTTTTTCACTATTCTATTGTGAAGTTGAACAACCTCTGATTTCTGTACAACAGTAGATAGATTTTTGAGTTTTGGTTAGAGTCAGGTAATGGAAAAGATCCCTTTTATAGGATGGATTTTGTGAAAGGATATTAAGATACTTCCTCAACCATAGAAAAAAAGTCCATACCATAGAGCAAAGAAAATAAGAGAAGAAGCCCTTCACAATCCCTCAAACAATTTCGTAATCTCGCTGGCGCCTTGAATCGCCAAGTTTTCCCAATTTGTGTTCAGAAACCTGACATCGTAACGTTATTTTAATGGAAAACTAGTATTCGTAATTTGACTGTAAATAGCATTTAATCTTCTAATTTTTTCTATTTTTCGCACATTGATAGAAAAAGAGTCAAAACAATAAGCACATGAAAGGGTTTAAAAATTGGTTACTTTGGTGATTGATTTTGGTTACAACTAATTTTGTTTGTAATTAATTTTGTTTCTTCGATCAGCATTGCAAGCGATGATCATCTGTTTTCGTTTCAAATGGTGAATAGGGGTATTTATCCTAACTTAGGGGCCGGTATAAAACTCAACTTTCATACTATCTACACAAAGCAATTAATTGAATGATAAATATTGTATGAGGAGATTAGAAAATGGTCGTTTAAAATAAATTTTAAAAAATAGCAATATTTATCCGATGATTTTGAAATTTTCCCATGCTTTAATTATCACTAACTGAAGTACGAAACATTGAACCAAAAAAAAAAAAATAGTAGTTTTAAAATTATATTCTTTTATAAAAAATTTGTAAGTAAAAGCTCTTTATTGCTGCATTTTAAATACTCTTGATCTTAGATTTTACGTTACTACTGAGTTTGTCAACGCTTTAATCCAAATAAGTAGTTTCAGAGACTAAATTAAACAATAATGCATTTAATGAAAAATCTTCGATAGTCAAATATTTCATAACGAACAAGCAATTAATTGCAAAGTAAACCCGATTGATGAAAAATAAGAAGTCACTTTAGTTTCATTTTCCTACGATTCTTGAGACTGACTCAAATATTTTAACGAAATACTATAAAAAAAAAAAAAATCACTTCAATCATACAAAAATTGGCTTATCTCAAACTTTTTAAGTTAATTAGTTACAGCTGTTTTAATAATGAGATGTAATGGATTTATATAAGAAAATCCAAATTTCTTTTGGCCATAAAAGAAATTCGGGGGGAAAAATCAGGTAACGTAATAATGATCGCCAACTGATTTCTCTTTGCTCTATTGTCTCAAATCACAGAAAATATAAAGCATCGAAGAAAACGACTTTCAAAAAATGCATTTAATTATTTCTTCAAATAGGGTAAACTAACCAGTGAAGGAACACTTAAGCTTCGCTTGCCTTTTAAAAAATCATATTAATTTCAAAATTCGTAATTTCAGTTAAATGACAGTGTCAACATATTTGTTACTAATTGCAAACTATGCAAAAAAATTGTAGAGAACTTACATAATATTGTTTTAAAGTTTTGGAGGTTCAAATAAAAAGTAGTAAGAAGACCCAGTGAAGGAACAGCTCTTACCAGTGAAGGAACACAAAATTGCCCAGTAAAGGAATACTTAATTTTGGTTATTTTTTAATGCTCTTTAGGAATTTTTTAGACATACAAATATATAAAAACAAGACTATTTGTGAAATTATAACATACAAGCACTTGTAAAATGCTAACTTTTTTCTGTAATCATGAAATAGAAAATTAAGTGATGTTAAATGCAAAATAAATAAAAAAAAAATCATTCTTTCTTATAATTTGACAGTCAAATCTCAATCATTGTGTCATCCGATGCTGTTTATTATCATTATTATTTTATCACCTTTTTGTTTACTCTTTTTCCTCTTATTTCTTGAAGCTTTTTTTCTTTTTTAAGTATTTTTTCTTTCTTTTTCTTCTCCATATTCTCTTGTTTTAATGTNCGGTCGATCTGACAGCAGAATTGGAACGAACAGTCAATGCTGGTATCTGAACCTGAGCCACCTCATTTGGTTGCAAAAGGTAAAGTTATCTTACGGTAAGCAAAAATACACGACAATAACTAAAATTTGAATCGGTGGTTATAATATGTTTATTTACGAGGAAAAATCAACTTTAAACAGCCAAATAACCGAAGAATATCTGTAAATGTGATGAATTTTGGTGATCCAGTGAATAAACACCCCCTTATCTCAGTACTTGATTATGCTATGGTGCTTTAAAAAAAATAAAACGTAACTTCAATAACTATATTTTGAATTCTCTTTTTCACAGTGAGAAAAATAAGACTACTACATGCAATTAATTCCACTTCAAACATATAAGTACAAACACTCACCTTATAATTTTTTCAACGAAACAAGGTGTTGCAGAGATAATAACAAATTCAAAAATTTTTTCAGAGAAATCTATTTGACCAGGTAATCCAAAATATTGCTAGATGACTTCCTATTGTTTGGCAGTAAGCTATTGTTACCAATCAATCTAAAGAAAAACTTTCAAATTCTTATTTTTAATGAATATATATGAAATGTTCCTTCACTGGGTAGCGTTCCTTCACTGGTTGGTTTACCCTACTATAAGATACTTTTTTTTAAAATTAATATACAGATTAATTTGAAGCTTAATGAAATAAATTTTTAATACGTTATATATTTTTGATTGGTTTATAATAATACAATTACAGAGCCACAGCTAAAGATTTTAAATTATTAGTCAAATATCAAAAGTCATCGCCAATTTTTGAAAGTCTTCGCCTAATGCAAATCTTAACAATTTTTTATGATTAATTTTTTTCCCATAGAAAACTATTTTACGGTAGTCTGTTTAAGACTTATATTATTTGGACCCAATTCTAATTGGTTAAGCAGCGCATCTACCGAATATTACTGTAATCGAATCAAAAATACTGATTTGTTTGAAAAATTGATTTTCGTGTAATTTTGAGGATCGAGTTAAATATATATTTTTCTTTCCAGTGGAAAAAATAATTCGCCAAAGCACAATTTTATTCGCCAAATTTACGATTTTATCGTATTTGGCTAGGTGGGAAAGCTTAGCGTAGGCCCTGCAATTATATAATAGTATTGTCACATTTAATGCATCAATTCACAAGTCTCTAAAGGGTTAATCTTCTAATAAAACTGAAAATATTAACAAAAATTATAAAAGAATTTCTATTTAATAAAATTTTTAAAAAATCACAAATTGAAGAAATGTATTTTATGTATTATACAATCAATAAATCACGATAAATTAAATTATTGAAATTTAAGGTTGCTTATGAATCATTTAAATTTAAACAGAATGAGGTGGAGAAAATACCTTTCCATATATTTTAAATTGTATTTGTTTATCCCATTGTATTATTAATCCCATTCGAATAAATATTTAAACATGTTAAATTCTAGCTTGGTTCTTAAATTTGGATAATTATTATAGAGCGGCTATTATTTCGTGGTGTTCATTTCAGAGATTTTTATCCCGGTGTTCTTTTTCTCCGTTTACCATCATTTAAAAATAATTCAGCAAGTGTAAATGTACTGTATAAATAAATTTCAGTACACTGTAATATTATTGAAAAAGATCTTTTTATGTCACAACGAATATACCTGTCTTAAAAATATGCCTGTAACAAAAAGTGACAGGAAGGAAGGAGTTTTCAAAAGGCAATATGTAGGAGGGAAATGTAAATTTTTACTGCCACTTCATTCCTAATAAGCAAGCAATCTTTGACGTAATTTCGTATGCGCATTTGTTATGCTAATAATTTCTTTCGAATTGATGCCTGCGTTCCAAATCACTTTGGGACATCGTTAAAGGGAATTGACATTCTGCTTGCTTCACAAGAATCTTGTTGTTGTTGCCGTTTTTTCTCACCATTTCGCGGGGGGATAATTACCGTCTGGGTGGATGCTTGAAAACAACAGCGCGTAGTACAGATTTTGATTCTAGTTGCCTCAGCTGTTGAAATATTCATTTTCTGCGACTGTAAGAATGGCCAATAGTTAAGAATATTTTCCTGTTATTATTTTCAAAAAAAATAAAATGAGGTTAAATAAAAGTTAGAACAATAGACTATTGTTACGAATTTGTAAATGTAATTATCATTTTGTGAATATTTTATTGTTAGCGGACTAAATAAATCAGACACACCCTAATTAAAACAGTTTAATAAGAAAATTTGGAAGAAACTAGCGTAATTCGAACTTAATTTAGAGAGAAAATAACGCCTAATGTATTTTTTTTATAGAATACTCATTTGGGTGACATTTTTGCTGACTTGGCGATTGTTGGCGACAAAATGACAGTTCTGGAAGATTCGACTTTCGGAGCGATATGACTAATATTTCGGAGTTAAGATCGTCTACATTCGTCGAGTTCCGGGATTCCGTCGCCAAGCGTATGTAAATAAGAGTATGCCTCACATGCTAATAAATTTGTAGGGTCTAAAGGACTGTTTTATTCATCTCCAATCGAAGCGAGGCCCTCTGTTCGGTACACTATTAACATTTGAATTACAAAACAATCAACTTCTCCAATATTTCATTAATAGCAATCTAAATTTAATTAGATATTTTATAAAGTTAATATTTCAAATGGTTAGTTGAAGAATAAAGACTTAAAATATTGTTTGGCAATCAAGAGACAAGCCTCGAACTTAATGACAACAACCTTACCGAGAATTTATCTCTTGATAGCCAGGCAGTATTTGCATTTTCCTTTGTTCTAAATTATATTTGGTTTAAACAAACTTGCGTCAATTTAAATAACGGAAAATCAGAGACGGGCAAAACAAAAAATATTATTATATCACTTTGAGTAAATTACAAAAACATTTCACCTTTTGCTACTTCTATTTTTCTACCATTTCAATTTCTTATTTTATTTTAAAACCGTAGTTGAGCAGCCGACCCAATTTTTGTGTTTACTACTACTACAGTACAGAACCCGTTATCCGGAAATCAGAAAACCGGAAAACCAAAAAACCGGAACGAAATTCGATAAATTTTCCCGCCATTTTTTAAACAAAAATTTTTTATCCTCATAAGATTTTAGGATTTTTCTTTCTTTTTTGAAAGATGTTCACCTTACCATCATTTTGTAAATAATCATTAGTGTATTACTTCATCGTTTTTTCTTCTTTTTAAGATTATTTCCCAAAAAAAATTTTTTTTAGTTGGGTTTAACAATAAAAAAACGGCTTTTTGTAGCGATTCAGAAAACCGGAAAAATCAGTTATCCGGAATAGCGATGGTCCCAATCGTTTCGGATAATCGGTTCCCTACTGTACTAATGTTCAACTCCGTAGCCTTGTAATTTTGAACTTAATACAGTAGGCAAGGGAACTTCCGGATCAAGTACTGGGAGAAATTCGCCTTCTTGGAGGACTTTTTTATGGAACTACCCGCGTTTGTGTTACATGGTGAGAAAAACCACCCACAGTTAGCCTGACGGCAAGGGGACTCTAACCCAACCACTGAGGATATTTTATGTCTACACTATGGTCGGTGCGAGCCAGGTGTGGAATTCATATCGACCAGCCATCGCTGGGATTCGAACCCAGTTCATCTCATTGGAAGGCGAACGCTCTCTCCCCTGAGCCACCATGGCTCAATTTCAATTTTTGTCAAAATCGTTAGTATCTCTTTTGCTCAGACGCATATAACTAGTCAGGAAGACTTATTAAAGAAATACTACAGAACGTAGATATGCCCATCAACTGGCGTTTTGTTAATTTCTTTTAAGAACACCTTAAAATGTCTATTAAAAATGGTATTGCATAAAACTTAATGAGCTATAACATTTTCAAAACTCACTACATGTACTTGACTAGTATTGCACCAAACTAATATAATAAAAAATAAATAAACAAGAATTCAAAATGATAGTTAAGTAATTGACTACACCATAAACATGCGAATCAAACTAACTACAACATAAAAAATATGAATCTTAACAAACTGAATACGACGATATTATAAGGTATTAAAAACACAAAATAAATATAAATAAAAAATAACTCTTACCTAAAAAATTTGCTTAGTTTATTGACTATTACATCGATATAAATCCGATACATCAAATAACAAAATCGATTATTACGTTCATAGTTCTCAAGTAATAATGAAAAAGAACAAACCACAAAAAAACAATTCAGGGGGTAGGTTCAAATGCAGCGTATAATCAAATGATTAAAGATCCATAACTTCGACCGAAAAAGAAGAGAATCTCGCAGCTGTCTTATTTCTGAAGGGATTCATCTTTTTGTCGTCTGTGTGTGACAGGAGGGCATGAATCTGATGGATGGAACCACCGTCTTTTCAGGAAAACTCAATGAATGACAACTGAGTAAACTGAAACGGATTTTTTTAGACGATGAACAAAGCTATTGCTCCTCAAAGGAATATTCAGAAGAGTTAGGAGTGGCTGGAGACGGTGTTTCGAAACTTTCAGGGGGGAAAATGGAAAAGGGTCTGAAATTCGAACCTTAATATCTTTTCTTTTTTTTAAAAAAAAAGATTCCTATTTTTAAAGATATTCCCAAAAAATTTACCCAGATCTACTAAAAATGTCTATATTTTTTAATAGAAAAAACTCAATTTGATACAATGGGGATAAATGAAATGTAGAGCTAAATGGCATCATAGTTGGAATCGACTAACCTATGAATGCTTCACAGAAAAACATATTTAGAAAAATTCTAATAATTTAGTTAATATTCTTTCCAGTATTCCATCCATTTTCCCAATGTTCCCCTATTCTAACTTAATTTCTACACCTTGCATCCTGGAGTTACCACCAAATCTCCTCACACCTTTTTCATATTTCCTTTATTTTATTATCTTGATCAAACTTATTCCTCTTCCCCAACGGATTAAACCACTATGCATGCGTTTGGCTCATTGCTTTTCTATGTCCATTATGTGTTTAGATACCGAGGAAGGTTATTATTATTATTAAAAAATACAAACCTGCTGATCTAAAAAAACTGAACAATCTCAATTTTCGTAAGCACATTCTTAACAAACTGAACTATTTGGTGGTTGGTTGGTTGGTTCTAATGCCACTTGCCAACGGGCAAGCCTGCTTGGTGAAACCGAGCAAATTTAAGGCAGAGTGTGCGTTTCTTGTTTTTCAGTTCAGTAGCACCATCTATGGTCAAGAATACGACTTCTGCCACACCAAACGTCACATCCGTTTTATAGAGCGGACTCATTCATACATCCATTCATTCATCCACAGATCGTAATTTTGACCTGAATCAGAGAACGATCGATCTCCAATCCAGTACCCCAAGAGGTATTGATTTGTTATGGGAACATGGAGGACTTTTGCGACTCGACAGATTTCTCACTTTGATAGTTGAAGTATAGGTTGTTTGAATCATATACACTAAAATTTATGGAACACAAACTTAGAAAACATAATGAGAGAGTTATTATTTAGATTTGTATATCAGATGTATACGAATCTAAGACGTCAAGTTACCACTGCGCTTGAAATATCGTAATGAAAGCCTTTTTTTTTTAATTAAACAGTGGGATTATTTTTCATTTCACATCATACTTACTCATAAAAATTGCTCCTGGCTCTAAGAAAATGCGCGCAAAGAATGAAAATACAGGACGTCCAACGAATTACTTACTGATTTCTAAATCTCGAAAGCAAAAGGCGATAGAGGAATGGAACAAACGGTACTTATAATGTGAAAGCTGTAAAAATGTTATGCAAAAACTTTAGAATTTAGTTGCAAAAGTTGACAACCGACGGCACTGTACTGAGTTCTTAAAAAAAATACAAAAGACGTGGAACTGTAACCTAGCATGTGACGTTTCAGTAACAGTAAAGTACCTGTAAAGTTAAAACCGCCTCATCTGGTATGATTATCTCCTTTCACGTTTTAAAGCTAGAACTAATCACTCTGGCTACTAATTGTTTGCAGCGCCATCTGTTAGTAATTTTTAAAACTAAATTCTAAAATTTCGGTATAAAATGCATTCACAATGAACGTAATACTTGTTTCCTTCCTCTATCCTCCTTTGTTTCCGAGATTTTTAATTTTAAAATCAGTCATTCATCCACTAAGCACCCTGTTTGTTTTAAGAAAGAGCCTCTTAATTAGTAAGAGCCATCTATCGCTAACATGATATATATTATGCAAATTATTTTCAAAATACAAAGAAACACGAGAAAAACACTTTAATAATAATGTCTCAATGGTGTTAACGTTAAAAACTCAGGAACCTTAAAAGAAAACTATTTATTCAAAGAAATTCCCTAAAAAACGCTAATTATTCATTAATAATGTAGTTCTTACTTAAATTGAGCAAAAAAACAGGAATAAAAAGTTTTAAAACTTTGCTTATTGACTAATTAATCCAGAACTTTATGAACGATGCGCTGATAATGTGTCAAATTACATTAAGCACTTTACTTGCTCAATGCAAGAGTAATTAATTCCCATTAACCATCTCTTCATTTTTTGGCGCTGAAGTTTAATCGACACTGGTCATAATTTCCATTCTTGGTGCAGTTACTACTTGAAAAATGATCGCATTTCTATCACAAAAGAAATTTTAGTACGTTGTTCATTAGCAACTTATGGAGTCTGTATCTTCATTAACATATCATGCCAATTAGTGCCAAATTCGTGTACCTGGCGTTGATATGAATCTGTCGTCTAGCCATTACCTTAATTATAAAAGTACTCGCAGTATTAACTCAACGAATACATTTTTTATATAACTTAATGTACCGAAAAAAAAGAAAGTAGTAACGTAATAAAGGTTAATAGGACTAGAAAAAAAGCTTATTATATTTCTTTTTTTTATTATTTATTTAAAAGCATTTTTTTTCCACTATCATCAGTCTATTTTTGAAATATCGTGCTATTAGTTTTTATATTTTCCGCTACTAATGCGTGTGATATTTGAATTTTTACCTTGATGTATTTTTTTCTCTATATTTCTGCCTAGTTTGGGGAAATGGGCAAGAGTAAATGGGGGGAGGGACTAAAAAGAATCAAAGCAAACGATGTGGGGGGAAGCAAAGAATAAATCGGGGTAAAGACGTAGTTTCGTTGCATTCCAAGATAATGGAAGCATAGCGTGCAGGGAAGAAAATGTTTGTGGAAGATCTTTCCTTCATTTTGCCCCACCCCTTAAAGTTTTCTTTCCTTCCTTAAAGACCTTTTTCCAGAGAGAAAAATAAAGGATACTGTTCTGTTGCGCGGTAATGAAAGGGGTGTTGTTGAAACTATTTTTTTTAAAAAGCTTTCTTTTATATAGTCCAAACTTGCTTACTTCTATTATGAAAATAGATTAAATAAATTAATATTTTCGGTCATACAAACAAGCAAAAAAAACTTTCCTAACTCTTAAAGAAAAAGGATCAACTTAGTTTAAAAAGTGAGATAAAAAGGCACAAATAATTTGACATAAAAGTGCGCTTCAGTATTATTATAAAACCACAATAGTACTCCCTGTAAGGGAAACGTCAAAATGTTTAACCTCTTCAGGACAACCCCTTCAGCAAGGAGAAAGAAACGGCCCGGGTTCCTAGTTTATACGTACTAAAGGTAAAGAGTATGCAGTCTGTCTAAGCTAAGAATTCCTCCCGCCTCAAAGTCTGAGGCTGCCTGGTGGTATGGAAACAAGAATGGCGCAGTTTAGGAAAGATATCTTCACTCTATGACTAACACAATAGACCGAAGAAAGGGATTCCCTTTCTACCGCCGATACCACTCCAAGACAGTGGACCCAGCACCCCTACTTGGAATAGTCATTCCTCGTTACCATAGTCACCGCCACAGGTCCAGACGAATGTCTGGAGGAGTTCTTATTTCAGACAAACTATACATAGGGGAAGAAGTATAGCTTCCATTGACATAATGTAAACCAGTCCCAAAAGGTTAGGTGTGGTCCCTGTGTATAAAGGAAAAAACATTTAGAGCAACAACCTCAGAGGTTCTTGAAACGGGCTCTTCCTAACCAATACTGGGGTTGGGGTGAAGAAGAAAAATTCTTTTTTATCGTTGGTTTGTTCTTTATCTTTACACTATTGATAAACAGTACTGTATTATTAATTAATATATTTCTTTGAGAATACATTTAAATCTGCTAACACATTTTGAGATAGCAAGAAAAAACAGAATGGCGATTGGCGGGAAGCAGCGTACCCAACCATACATGTAACTTTGCCCAACAACCGATTCACAGGTGACATACCTCTTGACTGTCACTTTTCTTTGTATGCGCATACGCTGGATCTTAGTTCAACTGACGTTCTGCTAAATCTGAGTATGCTGCTAATCCCTGTAAGTTGTTTTACTGGTATAGCGTACCGAACCGAGAAGTTCCCCGCTTTAGTTACGTATTCGAAGAGCTGGACTTTTTCTCTTTCCTATATTCTCTTGCTAAAAGTACGTACACGTTTCAATAAGAGAAAAGATAGCACCGAATCGAGATCACGTCCACGAGATCTTGGGGTGCAATACTGAAAATCTTGTTTTATACATGATGCTGTGGCTCTTGATAGAAGAATCACGCAATCACATATATACGTGATCATAGTCTTGAAAGAGTTAAGGTCCTGTTAAGGTTAACTTCTGTTGGCCCTGTCCCTTTTGGATAGGAACCCAGCTATACTTTTTACTTTAAATAGGAGGGCCATGCATTTAGTTCAAAAACTTTAAAATAAAGATAGAGCACTATTAAAAAAAATTACAACACATCTCTCATGCATGGAGAGATGTAAGAAAAAAGACGTCGTGTAGACAGACGTACGTTAAATCTGTCGAGTCTCGAAGTCCTCCATGTTCCCATAACAAATCATACCTTTGGGGATACTGATCCAGGAGTTTCTTTGTCTTCTGGATTGGTTCAAAATTACAAGGCTACGGAGTTGAACATTAGCAGTCGTAAACCCAAAATTGGATCGGCTGTTCATCGACAGTTATAAATAAAAATAAAAATCTGAGCCGGTTAGGAAAACGGCAATCTATTGCAGTTAAATTAAAGAATCGTACATTTGCAAAATTAAAAGTCAATCCATCAAATTATACGGTAAAATTTCTCAGCGATAAGAAATAAAATAAAAAATGGAAGACAGTTAAAATTAATCATTTGAATTAATTAAAATTAATCCAAAGTTAAAGTATCAACTATACAAAAGGAAACAAAAAAAAAAGATTAAAAAATTATTCAAGAAACATTAATATAAAATTGAAACAAACAAATCGAAATAATTGCAATTGAAACAAAATTGAAAAACTCTTTGCTAATGTTATCTCTCTCGATAAGTGATGCCCCAGAGAAGAGGGAGAACGATACATTGAAAAATAGCATGCCATGGTGCAATCAAAAGGAAATTCACATTCAAAGAGTTTTTATGAGCAGGGGGGGGTAAAAAAAAAAGGATGCCTAATCGTCCCAGAATAGATTGGGTAGGAAAATAGGTAAAAGGATGAATTTAAAAAAAAAGTGGCCAAATAGTTGTAATTCTAACGAACATTCCAATCTTTATAGAACGAAGATGTCATTTTTAGTTGTTTCAAGAATTGATATACGTAAATATTGTACTCAACATCACGCGTAGATTAAGTGTAATTTTATACACGCGTGTTATTTCTACACATTTTCCATCATGGTTTCAAAGTTGAAAATTTTACGAATAGATTAAAAACATGATGCAATTAATGCAGCAGAAATTTAAAAGTTTATTTTCAAGAGATTAAAAAAACAGAAACTTAATAAGTAAAAACGAAATAATATACTAAAGGATAGAAAGGAAATAAAAAATACTTATTAAAAAAAATTTCTATGGGCCTTAATTAAATAAGAAAAAAAATTAAGTAGATTCAGGTAAAAAAAATTAATCAGTTAATTTAGATATGGAATAACATGGTTGACTTGTTGAACAATAATGAATTTTAGGATTGACAAAAATATTTCGATTTTTAGTTATTTTTACAGCTTTCGTATGCATTCAAAGATATTTGATGATTTTTCACTCCAATTATAAATGACAAACACGGTTTGAAATTGTAAATATTTAAGCAAGGTTTATCTAAATACGCAGGCATTGCATGTTGAAAGCGAACATTAAAACCCAAGTTTATTTTTTAAAAGAGTGTATTATAGAATTTAATACTATGTAAATACAATTTATTTCTATTTACCAAAATGTTACCCCAAAAAAAAGTACTTCACAATTCTATTTCATTTTCAGCGATTACCCAAGCAACAAATATTGAATTTGAAATACTTGTCAACACAAAACAACGTTTTTCACTTGTTTTGCTCTACCAAAACTACAATAGAAGCCATATTTGATATTTGCTTCTCGTGAAAAGAATTTTTTTTTTTTTATAAATTGGGATACAAATATATACAGTAAAGTTTCCAAGCGCTGGCAACGACAAAAAAAACGTCTAGTTTGAATTATTCAAGCGGCATACCAATTTAAAAAGAACTCGAGTTTAAAATATTTGATCACGGTTGGGTTGTTGGCTTAATAAGTTATAAGTTTGGCGAAAAATATGCGGGATTTATTTTTCTTTTATGAGTTTTACTTTGAATTCTAAGAGTTAAGGGAAACTTTGTTTTGTGATAATATAAGTTTGTGTGACGTTTAATTGGAAGCGCTATTTTATTTTTGTGAAATTTATTTTAAGATATTATTTGTTCCAGATAAAATATTTGTACAAATAAACATTGAGAAAAAAAATTGTTGGTGAGTAAGACTCCGTTTTAATTCATTTCAATTTTAACTAGTTTACATAATAATTCAATTTTAAATATAAAACTATTAGCGTTAGTAACTATCAAAATAAACTCAAATAGTTTACCGTGTTTTTTCAATTTCCTACGTGACCGAGTTTTTTTTTTTTTTTTTTTTTTTTTTTTTTTTTTTTTTTATTATTATTAAGGTACGTAAAATAGCATTCCGTCGGTGAAAAAAAAAGAGAGAGAAGAAGAGAGTAAGAGAAAGAAGAAAGAAAGAGAGGAAGAAAAAGAAGAGAGAAAGAGAGGAAGCGAAAGAAGAGAGAAAGAGAAAGAAGAGAGAAAGAGAAAGAAAAGAGAAATAGAAAGAGAGAGAATAAACTACGAATCTGAATAATTCGTAATGTCATGTCCATTTGACTAAATCGTTATCAAATTTTTTTCTAAATTATTGTCTTTTTTTTTATACAGATATTAAAGGTCAACAATTTTTATTTAGAAAGTATCCCATTAATTTGCAATATTTGTATTAAATTAACATTGTACGAATTTATATATATATATATTTTTAAAACAATTTATCGTTTAGTATACTGAATACAAGAGATGTTTGAAAAGTTACATCTGTTAATATACCCAGCGCTCTGATCAGAAGTGCCAGACTTCGCCCCTTAACGATTTCGCTTAATTAAAAAAAATAAGGAAAAGTAAATTTGTAGTCCAGGCAATAGAGCTCAAGAATGTACAATACACACAAAAAAAAGAAGAAAAAAGACCATTTTTATTAATTTTCGATCTAATGATCTTCACGTTTTAGGACTCGATCTTAATGGTTCGAAGGGGTGACCTCAAATATGCTAAATAATAAGTGCAGACGATATTTTAAGCTACGAAATCATACACAAAAACGTTCTTTCTCTGAATAAACATACATTTTTTTCGACGGATTCGGATTTCTGATCCCCAAAATATAGGGAGTAGCCGCAATCTGGGAAATATGGCCCCAATCGTTTGGTCAGGAGAGTGCTCAAAAGTTTGAACCCCATAATGCTAATTTTACTTTTTGCGTATTTCGCTATGTCTAGAAAACTTTTTAAGTTATTTAAAAAATTTTTGCTCACAAGTATAAAAGTCGTTTGTCCAAAGATAATTTCATGCAAAAAATAACTTTTAGTTAATATTTAATGTTTTATTTTTTGCAATTGATGGCTCGTTTGCCTTGCATTCCCTTTTTGTAGCTATCTCGCCCTCTAGCGACAACACCGTGACACAATTGCTTATATTGCATAAAACTATCAGGAGGTCATAATAATTAATAATATATAGTTATATATTACTTAAATCATATATATCACTGGAAAATAAGAATAGGTTCTTACTCATGGAGAAAGAATTATATTTCAACATATTCGATGTGCGATAAGGAGCTGTACTTAATTAACATTTTAACTTATGTGCAGAAGTTTAGCTCAATTTTAAAGAGCCAGTTTCCTTACAAACGATCAGCTGCTACTGACGCCATAGGTAACATGTCTGGCTATATATAATCTTCTTGAAGTGCAAGTACCCAATTAGCATAATCTCCCGAGATCCAGCTTCCAACATATTAAACAATATTTATTACAATTTCATCACTTAATTTATATTTTAAGGTTTTCGCCATAGTTAAAAATTATCAGAAATTAATAAATAACAATACTTATAACAGTTTTAATAGCCAATTTGAATTCATATAATCAATTCGAATACAAAATAGTTATTGTTTAACGCGAAATTGCGTTGTTTAAAAAATGTATTTATTTTCGGTCACAATACGGCAGGAAATGAAACAGTTAAAGTGCGGCAAACATCAGCAGTCAAAACGCGAAAAGTAATATTGCAAAATACAGGAACGCACTCTCTGAAGCAATCATACATAGAAAAGAACCGTATTCAAATATATTCACGGAGGAGGTAAAGTACGCGCGTGTACATGGTCCAGAAAAGGAAGCTTTTCGCTCACTACGCCCTATCTCCACTGGTCCATCTATCTCAGCTGAATTCGAATTTGAAATGCATTTTTCATATTCAGATTTTTTTTTACCCTTGCATGTATGAGAAGCGCACCATCTCTTGGAAGAATTCTTCCATCCTACCCCCTCCCCCCTTGCTTCACCTTCTGATTCAAGACAAATGTTGTTTTCTCGTCTTGTTTATACGTTTTGAGAGACTTCAAACGCCTGACACTTGATATTTGTCGAATTTTTTATTCCATTCCGTGTGCCTGGGAGAGATATTGCTCCCTATAAGTTTCGCATGACAGTCACTTGCGAAATACCAACCAGGAAACGCCCCTGCGATACAGTATTTATGTTTCACTTCTACAGCTGGGCTAAAGATAAAAGTTGGCATGTGCTTAAAAACAAAAACTTTTTTTTTTTCATTTTACAATAAGCAATTCATTACTTTAAACTTTTTTTTTCTTAGACAATGTTAGTATATACTCTGAATGTAATTACAGTCATTCAAGAGTCGTATCAGTAGTAATTGTGACTCAAAATTGATAAATCCTAAAAATTTAATGAGCAAAAAATCGATATCAATTTATATACCAAACATGCCTCATAGTTTACATAATTTTTTGAATTAGCTTTTCTTACTACCTACGAAGGAAGAATATCTCACCTTTATAGTAACTAATTCAAGAAAAACTTACTTCCTCCAAGAATTGCGATATTGGATTTGAAAATAGAGTGAATATGAATAGCGATATTGGATTTTAAAAAAGCGAAAATACAAATTGCGATATTGAATTTTAAAATCATGTAAATACGAATCACGGTGCATAATTTTTAGAACGCGTGAATATGAATACCTATGCGTAGTTTTTAAATCACAAAAATCGATGCTTGATATTACAGCTGCGTGAATAAGAATCGCAATATTGGATTTTAAAAACGCATGAATATGAAATTTGATATTAGATATAAATCCAATATCGCGATATTAGATTTTTTAAATCCCGTAAATAGAAATTGCTGTGTAGAATTTTTAAATTACGTGAATACGAATCGCTACGTATAACTTTTAAGTCAGGTAAATATAAAAATCTATGTTTGGTATTAAAATCGCGATATTAGCAGATTCCAAAGATTCAATATGGCAAAAATCAGCCCTATTGAATCTTTGCCATCCGTCTCGTTAACATAAGTTTTGAAATTTCGTCGGATTATAAATTTTTGATTAGCGAATGTCCGCGAGTCAATGATTTTGAGATACGCGTAATTCTGCGATATACGCGGAAAAAATCAAATGTCCTGAAGAATGATACGAAAAAAAACCGGAATACAATTACCCCTGTCGTACACAAATGAACAGAAAAAAATATGAACTTTTTATTTAGCATTTTTACAATAAGAAATAAAGTTTAAATTACGAATAATAAATAAAAATATAAGCTAAAAGATAATTAAAAACTTTTTAGTGCTCATTTTATTCTTAAACTTAGTAGTGTTTATTAGCCCCATCTACAAAAGCTAAGAATTTAGAATTTCTTTGGAAACAGTAGAACAAACATAACTTATTCCTGGATATGTTGTTTTGTTATCATTATATTTCCAAGAATACAACTATATTTAGTATTTTAATTTTCCTTCCGGTAAAAATTTTTGATGATAAAAATTAATAAATAAATGCTAAGCGATATTCGCAGATTTTTAAATGCTTTACTTATTCTCAAACTTAGTAGTTTTTATAATCACCATCTACAAAAATTAGGAATTGAGATTATTCTTGAGATTATTATATTAATTGAGATTATTATATTATGAGATAGAAAAATTATTCTTTAAAAACAGTAAAAGAACAAAAAAATAGATTTTTTTTTTCATTTGTAACGTTTTTTAATGCTTCTTACACTTCTAAAGTTGATACTATAATTTTCATCAGCAAAAAAATCTCCGATAATGAAATTTAAGGGAAAATTGAATGTCAAGTTTGAATTCCAAATAAAAAATAGAAATTCAAGCGAAAAGATATTTACAAACTCTTTATGAAATTCTGAAGCATGTAGTTATGATAAAGCCAGGCTCTGAATTTCCATCATAGTAAGATCGATTATAAAGTACTCCAGGAAATTCAATAGGGAATGTCCTAGACAAGAATGGCTGGACTTATCACGTGACAATGCCAACTGACATCTAAACTCTGAGAACCGCGAGGATCATCGATGCTTGACTAAATTCCTTTTCCTGGTTTTGACCTGAGGTGGATCTCCAGGAAATCGGTGATTTTATCCCCCCACATCATAGCACCACATGTCGCTCCAAAAACCGTTCTCAGAGAATTCTCTTTTTCGCATTGCTGGATCTGCTAGCAATGAAAAAAAAAAAACGTCATTTCAAGTTTAAGTGATAAAAAACTTCAATCGTCTGACTTTTTTTTTTTTTTAAACTTTTTCAGACGATATTTTTGGTTAGGTTGTTTAGAATTCTATACATTGGAATTGAATAAATTTTGAAATCGCAGGGATTTCGTAGTTTTGATAGGTGAACGAATACCTGAAATCAAGTAGCAGGAGCTATTTTCTGCGCAGGTGCGAACCCAAGTTTTATTTTAGTTTCAAAACTCAAGCATATCCTTTCTTTGACTTTCTATCTGACATTACTGCCAGAGAAGAAAATGGAATTCCACTGCGAAGAATTTCGGAGCGTAAGACGGGATTTAGAATTTTCATTTTCATTCAAAAAAAAAACTTTCGGAATAGTTAGCAAAATTTTATTTTCGTATAACGCAACCAAAAATGTATAATGCATGCACATATAGTTATATGAATTAAGTGGTATTTATAATAAGGGATACTCATATAATTATTTTATAATCAGGGATTTATTAAGACTTTTATGTGAAAAATTTATTCTTTTTGTAATTTTTTTTAAAGGGATCAAATTTTTGCGATTAAGTGAAAATAAATATTAATAAAATAAAAAGTTGTCTGTCCAATATTTTCATAAAATGTTTTTGTTTTTTTTTAAATTACACTTAGAGTAGAATTTGTTTTGTTTTTTTCTGCCAATGTGTGAAATGTGTTTCTGGACAACATATTGTGAAAATGTTAAAATAACGTCCAGCTTTTGTGATGAAAAACATGTCTTTCAAGAGGTTACCTTCCGAAATGCAACCAAAAATGCAACCTTCACAAATTTCTATTTTCCAAAACAAGAAATTTGTGAAGGTTGCATTTTTAAAATAAGAAATATTGTAAAAGGGATTGTATTCTCTTAAAGAGGACTCCATACCGAGGCTGGAACTTTTCATGGCAAATTCTGCTCCACTGGTGTTAAGGGAGTTCAGGTAACCTATAGTAAACCATGGAGTTACGAAAGCTGAAAAAATATTTTCAAAATATTAAAACACTAACAAATTATTACCGGATTACTTACCCTCTGCGTAATCTAAATTATAATACCATTTTTGGTTTGCATTTTGATATTTTAAAGGGGGGGGGACTAGAAATTGAAACTTTATGGTTTACTTTTATCTGAACTCACTTTTCTCACATTTTAAATTATTTATGCAGTTGAAAGAGAATTTGCTATGCAGGATTTCTTCCATGGTATACCGCACTTTTAAAGTAAAACATTTTGTGAACAATTCTTTTTTTTAAAAATAAAGTAATATGTGAAGGTCTGTTAACGAAGCTAAATTTTCCTAAATAAACCCCTGATAACAAATACTAAATAAAATTTGGAGCAATATACGTCAAATTTCTAGTAAATTTGACAATATCAATATGGATTTTAAAATGAAAACTATGTGAAGAATTCACTTTCAAAACCAAAGTTTGGTGAAGCGTCCGTCTCCACAATAAAATAATTTGTAGAGTGTCCGTTTTCACTATCAAATATTTTGTGAGGAGTTCGCTTCAGATACAAAAAAATGCAGTCTTTATCGAGCCTTTATTCCAAAAATTACTGTTGCTTTGAGTATACCAATTTTTGTTCATTGAGACATGAAAATTAAATTATGTAGGTTGATCAACGTTATTTACATGAAAACTAAGAAAAATAAATACTCCTAATGAAGAGAGAATATACAGAACCAAGATTGAACTAGATCAGTAACTATTAAATCTCATTATTCTAAAATAGACTATACCATACACGGTTGCTTCTGTTGGGCGTGCGAAAACTCCTTTGTAAATAATGGTTGAAATTGTTTCCTGGCGTGAAACTGTTCCCTAGTTGCATCTGGACAAATCAAATTAATGAAATGAGATGTTTGCATTAAAATATAAAATGTGATTTATCATGTTTAAAAATTATTAGTATCTTTCAAATTGCGAGATAAAAAGTCACAGAAGAATTTAAAACCTTAATTATAAATTTTTTAATAGGCAAGTGATGTTCTTTATACGAATTACTGATGCATCGTCATTTCTTTATTTTAATAACACACTCAATAAAAATATTTAAAGTAGTAAGGATTATTTGAAACAAATATTGTATTGCATTAAATAATTTCCAAGACAACATACCGCTCTTTACAAAATCAAAATTCAATTTGCCATTCTAAGACAGCTAATTATTCTTTGTATCTAATCTTAATATGGTCTAGCACATTGTGACACACAATAAAAAAAAATTTTCTTTTGCACAAAAAAAAAATTTAGCATTACCGCAGTAAAAACAACGCTCTACACAACATTAAAATATCAATTAAGTTAAAATTCCTAAACATGATCAAAAATCTAAAAGCGAATATTGTATACTATTTAAGCAACTATCAAAAACAGTTCATTGCAGAATTATATTGGCATAATTTTATTAGAAAAAATTAATGAGAATATAAATACAGCACGATTTACATCTCATATTGTGATTGGGTGGAGGCTTTGTATTTTACATGTATCATGTATCGAAAGATAGTACCAAATAGAATAAATCAGTTTATTACTGAAAATTAAATAAGGAGGATAAACAGTTTAATTTAGTTCGGTCGGGAGAGAATGGGTCTCTTAATTCCTAAGTTTACCATGTTCGGTAGGGCGCTGGGACTTTGTGCGAGAGTTCGTGGGTTCGAACCCCGTCGGCCGAAGACTCCCTCTGTAGTAAATGGTGACTGATGCACGCTAAATCTGGCGAGTCGCAAAGTCCTCAATGTTCCCATAACAATTCAATACCTCTGGGGGTATACTGGATTGGACTTCGATCGTTCTCTGATTCAGGTCAAAATTACGTTCTGTGGAGGAATGAATGGATGTACAAAGGAGTCCGTCCTATAAACGGGTGCAACGCATGGGTGTGGCAGAAGTCGAATTCTTTGCCATAGATGGCGCCACTAGAAAACAAGATCAATCGCTCCCCTTTGCCTAAACAGGCACACGAAAGAGAATATGTTCGGTAACGTAAACAATTAGTTCTCTTAGGTAGCGCCCTCTTTATCACTAGAGTTGAGACGCTACAACATATAAGGAAAAGTTTGCACACAGGCGTTTGCAGTCAAGTGCCTTAACATAACATTCTATCGTAGGCGCATACGTAAATACAAACAAAAGCACCTATTAACTTAGATAAAAAAAAAAAGAACAAATCCTAGAAAACATGACAAGAAATCGACTTTATGATTAAAATTAAATTTATATATTGAATAAAAATTAGATTTTGTTGATTTTAAAAGGTAGGACGGTTAAATCAAACAAGAAAATAACAAAACAAAGTGGATATTAAAGAAAAATGACTGCTATAAAAAGGTTAAATTAAAATCACTTCCATTAATTAAAGAAAAAAAAGAAAGCGATACGTGAAAAAAAAAGGACAATGAGAAAATTAACTCTAATTGCCACCATTTCGGATGAATTCGAATAACTTTTGGAGAAAAAAAATATTAAAAGTAATAACAACAAAAAAAATCATCACTTAAGAAGCATTTAACACACGCTTTTGAGAAAATAATAACGATAAAAAGTAAAATTAAAAAATGCAAAACATTTTTGCGAAGTAGTTTTGACCCCGAGGCAAGCGCTTTTCGAACGCAAACTCAGAAATAAAAATAAACGAAAGAATAATTTAAAAAGCATTTCACATCACGAAAAGATAGGGGAGAAAAAAATCCCTAAAGGGATTTAGGAAAGATATGCTAAATGGACCGTTGGGGAGGGGAAAAAAACTTATAAAAATGCTACTTCCAAATGAAAAAAAATAAAAAGTCATATTGACTTTGATTCTGATGACTATTGACTTAAACCGAATGAGAAAGAAAAAAAAAATATTGAATTCGAAACAAAAAAATGATTTTTCTAAAAGCTTTCTTAGGGAAAGAATGTGGAAAAATTCCTTATCTGTAATCGATTGAAAGCGGAAAAACAGATTTGATCATCGATTTTACTCTTGAGTTTTTGGCAATTTTTCGACTGGAGTTGTCTTTTTTAAACTTAAAAAAAAAAATTTCAAAGAGAAAAAAAGGAGATTTGAAGTGTTATTTCTCTACAAGTAATTTCTACCCTCGCCATTTTCAAAAATGATTGCTTTAAAAGCATAAGAAACATGAAGTATAAAGTAACGCGAGACATTAAAAAAAAATTATAAGAAATCACATCTTTGAAATAAAAACATTGTAAAAAAAAAAATTCCTTTTTAACATTTAATAAAAGTCATATTGTTTGAAGAGTGAGAATTTAGTCTTAATCATATTATATAACAATCTTTTTATGTCTTTAAAATGGAGCATGTTTGCTCTTCTTGTTAGAGTGTTAATAAATCGCATAGATAAAAAGAATTAATTTCTTTATTAAAAAATTAAATTCCGACACTTTGATGACCCAAAAGATTTAGGAATGATAAGAGAGAGAATTGTTCTGGAAAAAAAAATTTTTTTAGTTGCTTTTTCACAACATTTCTTCCTTTTCTATGCATGCACATGCATCAAATAAAAATAATTTTTTAAAAAATGCAATTTGCAGCAGAGTTTAATTAAATGTAATGTTTCTATATTTAAAAAATAATGTTTACACCGAATATTCTGCAAAAAAAAATTTTATGTGTTTATAATAAAAGATGCTATTGACAAAATATCATGACAATATTATGACACGAAAAAATGCTTAGCACGGAAAATTAGCTTAAAATGAAGCATTATTTATAACAAGTTTTTTTTTTTTTTTTTTTTTTTTTTTTTTTTTTTTTTTTTTTTTTTTAAAAAAGAGGGTGGCAAAAACAAAGAAAAACCGGTCTGCACCGGCTACAAAAATGATTAATTGAGAAAATGATGCTGAATACAGCGGACTTAAGAAGTCCTTTATCTTACTAAGAAGGCTCAATTGTTATAGGTCGATCGAAATGAGCTACAGGTGGCGTAGAGCACAACTATGGCAACACTTCGCATGCTTTCACCATTAGCGTGAGGAGAGTTAAAGGAGAAGGAAGTATGTAAGTTTCTGACTTGGTTTTCAAATAGATTAAAAACTTTTAAGTTAGAAAAACTATATGGAATTAAAAACTACATTGAACATAGTTCTAAAAGAAAACTTCGCTGAAATTCTAAAAAATATTTTTGACAAGTAAATGCGAAAAATATTAAGAAAGGGAGAAATATCGTAGTACATTCCCTATACAACTGAGAAGAGGAGGAGAGTTAAGGGGAAGGGTAAAGACATGGAACCGGTCTTCCCACCAGATGGCGTATTCGAGCGAAATTCGCGACTTTCATACTTCAACATTATAGCCCGTTGGCAACGAAAGAGTTATAACAAACTGAGATATAAGTACTTTTGTAGGACAGGAGACAACTTTAAAAATTCTATTACATTATAAGTTGCAAAACATTAAACTAATTAACTAATAACAAAATTAATCTAATTAACAGATAATTAATATTTGCGTTATTCTTCATTAAACTGTCATATTTGAATTGAGCTAAGTATATGAACTGAATCATCTAAAAATGAAGTTCACAGTATATTTATTCATTTACTATACTTGATGGTAGCTAAATATACGAATTAAACCCTATAAGAATGTAATTTAAAGCATATTCATTTACTATACTTGACGTTCGCTAAATATGTTAATTGAAACCTGAAAGAATGTAGTTTACAGCATATTCATTTACTATACTTGATGGCCGCTAAATATATGAATTGAATCTTGTAAGAATGTAGTTTACAGCATATTCACTTACTACCCTTGGCGGTCGCTAAATATATGAATTGGACTATACGAATTGGTAAAAATGTAGTTTACTGCATTACTCGATGGTTGCTAAATGTGAACTGAAACACGTAAAACTGTAGCTTGCAGCATATTGATTAATCATACTTATTAAAAAATTTCAACAAAAAGTTAGTATGTAATGAGTCGTATAGAAAACTATTTAGAATAAAAAAAATTACCAAACATCACCAATAATATATATATATATATATATNTATATTTAAAAAACTCCTTTCATGTAAGAGAAGATAGAATCAATCTCCAACCTCCGCAAATTTTCACTTTTCTACCTCTAAAGATAATGATAACAATATCCTTTAAGGAAGAAAAGAGGTAAAGATAATGGTAACATTATAACCTCTGTTCTTTCTTAAACCTAAACAGTCCCATATACAAAATTTATATCACCATAGACAGAGCAAGCTATATGATATCTTGGGGACATCACTTCCCGTCGTTCAACAAGGTGTTCCAAAACAATTTTTTTTAGTATCATGCTTCTAGATTTATGACTCAATCAGCTCTGTCACCCCTAACGGCTAACAGCAGCTCAGAACAACTCAACTCTTACCAAGCTGTTAAAAAGGACAAACCCCTACTGATGGTAAAGAATGTAACATAGAAGACATTTGCGCCCTCTGATAGATTTATTCGGGATCTTAGGAAACAAGAAAATGTGGCTTCCTTTTTTATTTCTTTGGCGAGATCGGAAGAGAGAAGCGCCCGCTAATGGGATCCGTTATTTCTCATTTTCAAGACACAACTCGATAAACGCTGAAACAGGTTAACATTTTAACTCATCCAAAGAGAACGCAGTTGGCGCACTTAATGAAGAGAGTGTTGCGTAAATAATCTAAGCCCCGAGTAAAAGTAATATAAATTGTCGCCAACGGGTAAATGAGGTAGGACGAGAAGACTTTAAGAGATGTACCACTCGGAAATCGTTCGATCGAACATTCTTCCAAACACTAGTAATGGATATAAATAACTCACAGCGAGATAAGCCTAGTTACTCTAAATATACTCAACTTTGAAAATATATACAATGCTTTTACTAGATTTAAACAAAATGTTTGTTTTTTTTAATGTTACAGAAAGATAGGTTAAATTAGTACTTTAAAAACATTGTTTTTTTCACCAATTGTTGATATTCAATGGAAACTTGTGGCTGAAAAAGGCGTTACGCAAAGGATTAATATAAAGGAAATTTTTACAAAAAAAAATTAAACCTGTAAATAGTTCAAATAAGCCGGAATTCCTTCATGCATAGTTGCCAGCATGGATCGGAAAAAATCCAGTGAATTCAATCCAATCCAATCAGAAATATAAATCTGATAATAACTGTTGCATAATATACCAAATATTCTGCAGAGAATTTTAGAGATTTTTAAAGTCAATAAACTACAATAACATAATTACACTAATAAACTATAAATGGTTTGCAATATTTTCCATTTATGATTACTCATAATTTTGAATTGTAATAGACATTTAATTCATAAAATATAGATTAAATCCTTCTAATTTAATTCATTAAATATTTAATTAATTAAAGGAAGAAGTTTTGGATCAAAATAAGCTAAATATTTTAGAATTAAAAAAAATAATAAAAAAAAGTTTTAAACTGATTACGTTTCATTATATTTTAGTAATACTTATTTAAACACTCAAACACGCAATAAAATGTGTGAAAATTTCTTTAAACATGGATTTTTTCTTTTTTCTTTTTTTTTTTTCCTTTTTTTTTAAAGAAATTTACTCAATTTTAGGGAATACTCAAAAATGCACAAAAACCAGAAGAAATTTTAGTTAACCAGTAGATTATAAGAAACTGGCAAAACCCAGTAGAGTTGGCAACTATGTCATGTAAAACAGTGTTCCTCAACCACCGGTTCGCGGACCGGTACCGGTCTGTGGATCAAATGGTACCGGGTCACACATTTCATTGAAACCGAATTTAAATTCCTAGGTTTATACCCAAATTTAAAAATATCTGGTATCTTTAAAAATATCTGTGACCCATTTGTCAACAAATCGGGCGAATCTAGCATGTTGGTGCAAGAAGATCAACTGCTGGAGATTGCAAATGATGGCGGCCTTAAAACTACGTTCGAGAGACAACAACTCTGCCGGTGTTCTGGATTAAAGTCATGGCAGAATATCCCGAGATTGCCAACACAGCACTTAAATCCCTGTTGCCATATCCGACAACCTATCTGTGTGAAGCGGGGTTTTCTGCAGTAACAGCAACCAAAACAAAGCAGCGGAATAAGCTGGACATAAACAACACACTTCGGGTATCATTGTCTCCCCCTCCCCAGATGGAACAGTCTCATTGCAAAGAAACAAGCTCTGGGTTCTATTTGATTTAACGTTCTAGTAAGTTAAAATATTAAATCACTTCATATTTATTTTTGGTGTAGCTGTATTTTATTTTGAAGGCATGTTTATATACAAATAAATTAAAATTAGTAAATCAAAATAATCAAAAATATAAACAATCAACGCGCCCCCCCCCCCCNACATAAATGCCCCCCAGAGGGCCGCGGTAAAATCATCATACGTTGAAAGGTCCGCTGTGATAAAAAGGTTGGAGAACACTGATGTAAAAGATACAAAGCAAAAACTGTGCTTATTAAAGCTTTCGAACGACGAGAAACAATTATAGTGTCTACTTTAAATAAAGGAGATATTTAACTGCAGAGAGCGGCTAGATTCAGAATTAGTTCTTTCCTATCTTGTAAATGGTATGATATAAGAAAGAAATGTTCACATAAATGAGCATCATCGATTTAATAAACAGAATTTGCATTAGTTTTGAAAATAGAAGGCATAAGATCAGTATTTTTTGACGGTGGGTCATATTGAAAAATGCGAAGACAGAAAACATCAGAGAAGAATATTCACCATCTCTTAAATTTAAGCAAAAATCACCACTATTAACAGAAACATTACTAAAAAAATACCATATATATAATTCGCTTTTTCACTTAAAAATGCTAGATGGAACGAGGCTAGAATCATTTGCTTTATGCTAATAGTTTAAACTTTTTTAGAAGTTTCTTCAGATTCCATGCATTAAAATATGAAAGTAAACTATAAAATAAATTTAAAAAATCAATGATTGCAAGAAATAAAATTGAATTTCCATAGTAACAGATAATTTATGAAAATCCTTAAACAAAAAATAAACTCAGAATGACAAAATAAAAGTCAAAAGTCGGAAAGCAATTTAAACAATTTTTATCAAACTTTCTTTTTTGTATTTCCTTTTTCTTTTTTTAAAGGAACAATATTGTACGAGTTTAAAAATGCGACATTTTGAAAGAAACTGCTTAATTTTTCTTTTCTAAGCTTTTGACTCACATAGTATTTAAACTCTAAAATAAAATAAAAAGAATTTTTAAAAAAAACGTATCAAACGCTAAAGAGAAAAAACAAACTATAAGCACATAATACTACCGCACCATCACATCTTTAAGTAATCTCGTCCGTAATGCATTGGAATTATAGATTTATAAAGAAACAAAAAAAAGAAGAAAAATAAGAGCGTTTGGAAATCCTTTTACGTTTTAAAAGTTGAAGAAAAGTGCTTTCTAAAATCCCTCAATAAGAGCAGTAGAAAGTTTTAAAAAAAAGTTAAAAATAGCGAAAACGAAATGGGCAAAGAATAGCAAATAATAACAAACAGAACAGAACCGTTTACCGATCAAATTACCTTCGGGAAAGCCATATCAAAAGAATTATTTGTTCTTCCAAAAATAACTTACTTCCATCTGTCCCGATTTATGACAAACTTTTTTATATATATATAATTTCATTCCATTTAACATTCGAAAAGAAAAATCAGTCCTTTCGCCATTTTCAGACGGAGTCGAAATTAGGATTAATTCGAAAAGAATCAAGGAAATTTTTCCGGCAAGTAACTATTAAAACCAGGGTTAGAAATAAAAACAGGGTTTCATCTCGATCCCTGTTTGACATGATTCGTAAACATCGCGATCCGTATTGATCTGATTTACAAATCATCGCGTTTTGATTTAAGAATTACAAATAAACACCGCTTTATTTTGTTTTCTCCCGGGCGTTAAACACCTTACCCATTTTTTTGGATAAACGACAATCAATGTTCCCCTCCGTAACCTAGTAATTTTGAACCCAACCCAGAAGTAAGGGAACTCTCGGAACAAGCTATGGGACAAACTTTTTTGATGGTGCAAACCCACATTTGGGTTGCATAGAGGAAAACTTCCCGCGGTTAGCATGACGACAAGGCGATTCTTACCCATAATCCGTTTACATTTTACGTCAACACTTTGGTCGGTGAACACTTTGGTTTATGAATCTCAAGTAAGAATCACTCATCACAATTCGGATTCTTGCAATGAAATTCGGGCATTCCAGCGATTTAGAAAAGCTGCAATGTTACTAGGCAGCACATAAAACACATTTAATTATTGATATACACTAATTCTACCTAAGAAAACATGATTGCAAGCCCAAATAGGATTTTTACCTTCAATGAAATAAATAAATGGAAAACATTTGAACTAATAATTTGTAACAGCATTTCAAAACATGCAATTAGTTAAAAACTCTAAATGGTTCAAATACAAATAACTGCTACCTCTAGTTAAAATGAATCCGGTTCTTGGTTAACGTTAAAGATGTAAAACAGCGTCGGCAGAGAGGAATTTATTAAGTTTTGATATGCAAATAGACTGAAGAGCTTTCTCTTTACACACATGATGTTTGCCACAAAATACATTGTTGCATATTTTAAATATCATTTAGATACTGCACAAAAGGTATTGTTTTCATTTTAATACGTTGGAATTCAGGCACGCTTAGGAATTACCAAGAAAAGGATAAAGCGTCTGGTTTTTATTAATTAAATTTTTACTAATATTTTTTTATTTTAAAGTGCCTTCAAAAAATATTTTGTCATTCCTTTTATTTTATTCGCAACAAACAATTGTGTAACTCACATCGATGTGTAAGATTTTGTTATAAAAAAATTATCCCTTTTTTTATTTTATAACCGTCGTTGAACAGTCGAGCCAATTTTGGGTTTACGACTACTAATGCTCAACTCCGTAGCCTTGTTATTTTGAACCAATCCAGAAGACAAGGAAACTACTGAACCCCAGAGGTATGATTTGTTATGGAACATCTCGTGACTCGAACTTTGTGACTCGACAAATTTTTAACATGCACCTGTCACCATTTACTACAGTGGGAATCTTCGGCCGGTGGGTATCGAACCCACGACTTCTTGAACATGGGCCCAGTGCCCTACCAACCAGGTTATCCCGGCCCTATAATACACATATCTCGTTATTCGGATTAAAGACAACTACAGACGTAAATACTGTCTAAATTAGTTCAAGGATACATTTTTAACAAAAATGAAAAATTAAAACAAATATTTTTAAAAGTTATTTCGAAAGTTTTCATTAAGTTAAATAAAAAGTTTTAATCAATATTTAAACATTGTTTTGACTGGACACATGGTATGTTGGTATGTTTGCTTTGAATAATGAAAAAAAAAAAGAAGAAAAGAAAAAAATCTTTAAGATTGACGTTAAAAAATTTCATAAACTAGGGTACTAGTATTTTTGTACTGCAAATTCAATATTAACCGTCAGAATTTAAGGTACAAAAAATAAACAAAGAATAAATGAATGATCAAACAGTGATAGCCAGGATTCGAACTCTAACCCTTACCCGTCATATAGTGCAAAAGATTTTTAAGTTGAATAAAATGTGAAAAAACTGGTCGCGATGTCATAGCAGATGGAAAGAAAGCTACCATGGTCCTCTATTGCAGTTGTTCCCAAAAGATGTTCAGCGGAACCCTAGAGTTCCGTCAAATGATCACATGGGTTTCGAGGGTTAAAGACAAATGTATACCGGGCAGTTTCACTTAACTACACCTAGTATATATTTCGAACATTTGCCAAAGCAACAATGAGATTGTCAACATTTACAGGTGGAAGACAACAACCAGTAAATTGGGTCATTCACAGTAATATATATACATCAAAAACACAGCAACACAATTGCAAGTTTAACTGTCTGACTTAAAACCTAATTTAATTAACCTAAAATATCGAATAAATGCAATAATATAAACGAACAAATTAATATCAAGTCAGACATAAAAAAATATTTTCGGCATTCACCAAAGCGACTATGTGATTGCTGACATTCACCGGTGAAAGTCGACATTCTCATGACTTCGGTCATCCAGGGTAACATATGCAAAAACTGAAAATTAATAATTTGATTCTGGTTTACTTCGAAAAGAAAACTTAAAAGAACTGAAATAAATGTTAAAATTGGTTATTGGAAAAACATTTTTCTTTATTGAAGAATTTAGCCATTTTATTTTGCTTTGAAAAAGCGCGATAGGAAATACTAATGTGATGTTTTCATAAATGCTTGTTCTTTTTATAATTTGTTCATTATAACGTTGTTAGAAATATTATAGGCCGGGATAGCCTGGCCGGTAGGGCGCTGGGCCCATGTCCGAGAGTTCGTGGGCTCGAACCCAGCCAGCCGAAGACCGTGTAGTAAAGTGACTGATGCACGCTAAATCTGTCGAATCGCAAAATTCCTCCGTGTTCCCATAACAAATCAATACCTCTGGGACAGTGTTTCCCAAAGTGGTACGCGTACCCCCAGGAGTACGGGAACAATTTAGTAGGGGTACGCTTTCTAATGCGAAATATTTTGAACAAACGAAAATTTCAAAAAAAATTATTTAAAAACAAAGCTAGCCATGAAAATTTACCATTACGTATTTTTCTATTGGCTATTTTTTACAGAAGCAACAGTTAATAATTAGTGGTGTCAACAGCCAGTTGTGATTTTTAACTTTTTTGGATTTTTTTTACAGTAAAAATACATTAATTTTTTTGTGGTACACAGCGTTACGAAAAATTTAGAAAGGGTACACAAAAGTCATAAGTTTGGGAAACACTGCTCTGGGGGTACTGGATTGGAGATCGATCGTTCTCTGATTCAGGTCAAAATTACGATCTGTGGATGAGTGAATGGATATATGAATGGGTCCGCCCTATAAACGGGTGCGATGTATGGTGTGGCAGAAGTCGAATTCTTGACCATAGATGGCGCCACTAAAAATCAAGAAGCGCACACTCTGCCTTAAATTTGCTCGGTTTCACCAAGCACGCTTGCGCGTGCGGCAAGTCGCATTAGAACCAACCAACCAATCAGAAATATTATATTTTCTTTTCAAAAATGCCATTTCTATTTAATTAGCATTTTACTTGAAGTAATTTCATAACCGAAAGATTAAATAAAATATAATTAATATGTTGGATCTAAATAAAATCAGAGATTTCAAAACTCATCATTGGTTATAAAAAGTATCAACTCACGGAACACCGGGGTTCCGCAGAGCACCATTCGGGAACGGCTGTTCTAATCTATGTATTTATTTTTGCACCACGTACACAAATTTTAATTTTAAATCCAGGGCAACTCCGTGTGTTCATTAAATTTTATTTCAACTGCGTTATAAATTTAAATAACTCTTTAATGACTATCAGAATGCAACAACTCTTCCGTCTTAAAACATTCTATTCTCATCACTAATTTCTTCCCAAAATCCTTCTATTAACACTTTCCTGAGTTCAAGCGAGGAAGAATGTAGAAAACTGACTTTAAGATCTCTAAAATAATTAAGGGTGACGATTAGTTGAAATGGATGGACCGTCGTAAAAGTTTTCCAAAAGACGATTTAGGATTCGAACATAATATTTTCAAAATTCCACAGGGAGTAAGGGGGTGTTGCCAAATCGTAGAAATTTATATACAGCATATCACTCGAGAATAAACAAATACATTTATCAACCCTTCCAAGGTGCTGAGAAATGTTGTGCACACTTATACCGGATTGTAGAATACAATTATAGTTAAGCTGAAATCTCGGATTTAAATTAAAACCAAATGAAACTAGGAAAAATTTCGATTACCACATTTTTCATAAGAAAAAGAATATTAGATGATAAATAAATTTAATTTTGGGAACATTAGGTTTAAAGACAAAAAAAGAAGTAAAACACGATCAGCCAATAGCGGTAAAAATGATAACCTAGAATGAAAAAACACAATAACAATTTAAAGTTTTATAATACATTACAATTTATGTTTGTGATAAGTAATTTCTATTTCGAAACATTAAACAAATTGAGGTTTAGGCTATATTAGGGAGTTCTAATAGGCTAATTATTCTGCTCTTTTATTAAATTGGCTTTCACATCTAGAGATGACAATTCAATCACAATTTGGACCACTTTCCTATTCCTACAACCTAAAAGCTCTGACAAGGGAAACTAGGGAAGTGTGACTCGCCAATTTTGAAATAAACTAGTGGGATGTATGCCTTATGAGGAATAATTTTAGGGGGCAACATTCGTTTCGGCCCATAGATAGTCCTGTAAGAGATAAAAAATAATTCAATATGTGGAAAAATCGGTCTTTTATCACTTCAATGCAGACTATTAGTTATTGTAATTATCTCATACTCCAATTAATTATTAATTAATTGGTTAATTAATTGATTTGCTTATTAACAAATTAATCAGAAATTATTAATTAATTAATTGATTTGCAATTACATACTCCAATTAATTTGGAAAGTTTTTTGGAAAAAAAAATTTACAAAAATTTGATGTCAAATTTTTTTTTTTTTCAAATTAACCTAACAGGTTTTTCTGAAAAACTGCAGCTACATAAAATTTTCAAAATCAATTTTAACAATAAATATGCATTATATAGTACGTGAAAGTAATTAATTATGCAATTAATTACAAATTAATTGGAGTATGAGACAATTACAATAACTAATAGTCTGCATTGAAGTAATAAAATACTGAATTTTCCATATATTGAATTATTTTTTATCTCTCACAAGACCTTCTATGGGCCGAAACGAATGTTGCCCCCTAAAATTATTCCTCATAAGGCATACATCCCACTAGTTTATTTCAAAATTGGCGAGTCACACTTCCCTAGTTTCCCTTGTGAGTATAATTTAAAGCTTAAATTCGAATTATAGAGAAACCTAAATGTGCAAGAATCTATCATTTTTAATTTTAAGGTATGAGACAAATAAAGTGGGGGGGGGAAGTGAAAATAGAAATAACAGATAATGCGTAATGACGCTTAACCGTTCAAACCACACTGTTCACGTTCACCACACAATGGTTCGAGGGAGTGACCTCAAATATAAAAAAAAACTAAACTCAGCGGCACGACAGCCCATNAGAACAAGTATTGCATTGCTTTATATTTTTTGAAATGGCTCATAATAATTTTAAAGAGTAAAACATTGTTTTAGTTCAATATTTTTACTTTATTTAAGTTTTGTCATAAGGCCTTTTTAGCGCAATTTTCGCATTTTTAAGGGCATTTTTCGCATTTTTAAGGGCATTTTTTGCACTTTTTAAGGGCATTTTTTGCACTTTTTAAGGGCAGTAATGGGGATTTTTTAGGTCATCAAAATCCGGGCTCTAGTAATGATGCTTAACCGTTCAAACCACACTGTTCACGTTCACCACACAATGGTTCGAGGGAGTGACCTCAGATATGCTAATTAATAAATGCAGACGATATTTTTTAAGTTACGAAATCAGATACAGTAACGTACTTTCTCTGAATAAGCATAGCTTATTTTCGACGGATTCGTATTTCTGACCCCAAAAATATAGGGAGTAGCTGCAATCTGGAAAATATGGTCCGAAAAGTTCGGTCAGGTGAGCTTTCTAAAATTTAGACCCCTTATGAACACACTTATAAAACTCGTTTATCCGAAGATAATACTATACAAAAAAAAAATTATTTTCCGAAAAATATTTATTATTTTTTATTATTTTATTTAATAACAGTCGAAAATATTTTGAATTGAGAGGTATGCATTATTTTGCATAATTTTAAAGAACATAATTTTACACGGCAAAATACAAAATGTGAGCAAAATCGGTTAAATAGTTCCTGAGAAATTTAATTTCAAAAAAGTCAAATATTTAAAATTTGACAAAGCTTACGACTTTCGGACAGCGAATTTTTGGGGGGGAAAAATTATCGGGGGGAAAAAATTATTTTTATTCAGAAAAAGAACGTTTTTGTGTCTAAATTTCATAACTTAAAATATCTTCTGCACTTATTATTTAGCGTATTACTTGTTAACCTCGTCGAACCATTAAGAATGTGTCCTAACACGTCCAGATAATTAGATCAAAAGTTATTAAGGATAGCCAGGGTTTTTTTTTTTTTTTTTCTCACTCTACTCGTTTAAGGAATACTCGTTCTATAAGTTTAAGGAAAAGGGAAAAATATACTCTAGCTACAAATTAGATCTTTGAAAATTATAACTTGGTAGATTATTTTTCGATAGATTGTTTCATAAATTTCAGTTTAATATTTTGTTGTACGTAATATTGCATATAAGCTGCTATAAAAGACAAATGTTTCAAATGAAGTGCATCGAAACGTCTCAACAAAATATATCTTAAAAGCTTTGATGATCCAAATTATTTTAAATGAATTCTATTAATGTAACAATTTGACGTCCTAAACAGTGTTTTATAAAGTAATTTAGGCATAATTAATGAATAATTCCAACCTTAATCACCCAATCCTGAGTTACTAAATTGGTTGAATAAGAGCAATTTTCGCATATTTATCGAAGGTAATTTCATATAAATGTGAAATTACTTTGTCATCATCATCGTCCTAAGCGTCAATCATTATAGAATAATTAAGGTAATTTGGAATCAAACTTTAGATGATGGAAGCATAAAAAAAGTTAATCTATCTTCAAGAAAAATTTGATAAAGATATTCTACAAAGAAAACAAACATAAAAAGTTTTTCTTTTATTTACATAAATTTCTTAGAGAAGAAAAATGGTCCGTAATTTTGTTATAAATTAATAAAAAGAAAAAAACTATGCCAATTGGGTACTTGCACTTCAAGAAAAAGAACAGGTATACCCACACATGTGACCTATGACATCAGCGCCAGTAGATCGTTTATTTAAAAAAATGGCATGTTAAAGTTGAGCTAAGTTTCTCCACATAAGTTAGAATGTTAATTAACGCGAAGTTAATTAAATACAACTCCGTATCACACATCGAAGTTATTGAAATATAATTCCTTCTTTTCTACGTCTTTTACTTTAGTTTGATTTATATTTCGAATTCCAGCGATAGCTGGTCGATACGAATTCCGCATCCGGCTTGCACCGACCACAGTTCTGATGTAAAATATCCTCAGTGGTAGACGGATTATAGGCTAGAGTCCCCTTGCCGTCAGGCTAATTGTTTGAGGTTTCCGCGGTTTTCCTCTCCATGTAACGCAAATGTGGTGCAGTTCCATCATAATGTCCTCCAGGAAGTCAAATTTTTCCTAATACTTGATCCAGAAGTTCTCTTGTCTTCTGGATCGGGTTCAAAATTACAAGGCAACAGAGTTGAACATTAGTACAGTAGGGAACCGATTATCCGGAACGATCGGGACCATCTCTATTCCGGATAACTGATTTTTCCGGTTTTCTGAATCGCTACAAAAAGCCGTTTTTTTTATTGTTAAACCCAACTGGAAAAAAAAAATATTTGGAAATAATCTTAAACAGAAGAAAAAAACGATGAAGTAATACACTAATTATTATTTCCAAAATGATGGTATGGTAAACATCTTAAAAAAAAGAACGAAAAATCCTAAAATCTTTATGAGGAAAAAAAAAAAATTTTTTTTTAAAAATGGCGGGAAAGTTTACCGAATTTCGTTCTGGTTTTTTGGTTTTCCGGTTTTCTGGTTTCCGGATAACGGGTTCTGAACTGTAGTTGTAAATCCAAAAAATTGGGTCGGCCGTTGGTTATAAAATAAAATAAAACTATATATATTTATGTATAGACTGCTGAGGTATTGTCAAAAAACCCTGGAATTTCTAAAATATTGGCTCAAAAAAGACTAGGTGTTATTAACTGAAAATAATTATTTTGTTGTTATGAAACTATTTAAAAGCGTAGTTTAAATAGCGACAATGTTTTGAAGTGTTTCCTCATACTAAGGTATTGATCCCAATTTATTTTGTTGAAAAGCAATATTGGTTGCATTAAACTTTTAAGGGAATCATAAGAAATAATAATAATAAAAAAACTTGTGCAAAAATGAGGTTATTTTTTTCCTTCGATAAAATTAACAAAATTTTCCCTCTAAGAACTCCGAAAAACTTTCCACTTAACAATGTTCGGTATTAGTTTTATCTTGAATATCGATCCACAACTGGCATGCATGATTTTTACCTGCTACATTACCTTCTAAGTATCCGTTTTCGATATCTGTAGTTGCACTAAGTGCTGGGCTATTAAATCGCCCATCATTTTCTCTCTTTATTCGATATCCAGAAGATAGGTATTCCTAATTTTAAGTGCTTAATTCAAAAGTTTTTCTTTTTTTTTCCTAAATTTTTCTATTTTTTTGTTTTATTTTTAGATACTCAATTTCATGTAAGTGTCTTTAATAGAAGGTAATATCAGAAGCAACTTCATTTTATCAGCTTATTGTGCAATGGTGAAAGATATTTTCATAAATTCTCTATTTCTATTATAATGATTATGCTTTTAAAATGTGCTTTTAAATCAAATAGGATTGTTTATTCAATTAATTATCGAATTATCATTTATTTCATTAAATGTCTATTATGCAATGGATTATTAACGATTTATCAAACAATAAATTATTGTTTTAAATTGCTTGTATTATGTATGTTTAATTTTTNTTTTTTTAATTTTTTTTTTTTTTTTTAAGATTTTATACCGAATTACAAAATTTTACCGACATAAGAAAGAAAAGATTTTGCTTCTCTCCATATTGTATTGTCTTAAATTGCGTGTATCATGTTTAATTTTTTTTTTAAACTTTTTTTTTAAAACTTTTTTTTTAATTTTTAAAGATTTTATTCGGAATTACAAAATTTTACCGACATAAGGAAGAAAAGATTTTGCTTCTCTCCATATTGTATTGTTTTAAATTGCTTGTATTATGTTGTTTAAATTTTTTTTTATTTATTTTTTATTATTTTTTTAAAAATACTTTTCGATATTATAACGCGAATCAAGTGTTCTGTATATAAAAATNAGATTTTATACGGAATTACAAAATTTTACCGACATAAGGAAGAAAAGATTTCGCTTCTCTCCATATTGTATTGTTTTAAATTGCTTGTATTATGTTGTTTAGCCTTTTTTTTTCCTTTTTTTTCTTTTTAAAGATTTTATACCGAATTACAAAATTTTTTCGACATAAGGAAGAAAAGATTTTGCTTCCCTCCAAATTACTTTTAGCGTCAATAAAATAATAATAATTTTAGTAATGATATAATAATAGTTATATAATAATTTTAGTAATGATATAATAATAGTTATATAATAATTTTAGTTATGATATTGTGGGTAGAGTAGTTACCGATAATGTCAACCTTCATCTATGAAAAGGTACCCCCCCCCATAGAATCGAATTAACACGTTTTATATACTAGTGAATTGTAATTGTAATTTTGCAGTGGTAGATACCCACAGTACTCCCACACCAGAATTATATCTGTGATAGAATTCGATGAACGGATACCACTAGTTGATTCATTGATAGATGGAAGTTGGCATTGTCAGAATACTCATTTATTATAAATTTATACCCATTTATTAATTTATAATAAATGGGTATTCTACTAGCCAGCTTATGATATCGTAAAATATCGATAAGGAGCCGTGGTGGCTCAGGGGATAGAGCGTTCACCTTCGGATAAAGTGAAAAGGGTTCGAATTTTCTTGTTTTACAATTTTTACAATTTTTTGCATAATTTTAAAGAATATGATTTTACATGGCAAAATACAAAATTTGAGCAAACTCGGGTAGTTCCTGAAAAATTGAATTTCAAAAAAATCAGATATTTAAAATTCAATTTCACCGGAACTATTCAACCGATTTTGGTCAAATTATGTATTTTGAAACATGAAATCATATTCTTTAAAATGATGCAAAATTTATATCTCCAATTCTAAATTTCTTTCGACCATCATAAAATAAAATAATAAAAAATAAATATTTACTAAAAGTTATTTTTTTCATGAAATTATCTTTGGATAAACGAATTTCATCATTGTTTGAAAAAAATTTTCAACTCGCTTAAAACGTTTTCGAGATATAGCAAAATACGCAAAAACTAAAATTAACATTAAGGGGTTCAAACTTCGGAGTGCTCTCCTGAACAAACCATCGGGACCATATTCCCCAGATTGCGGCTACCCCCTATATTTTGGGGGTCAGAAATCCGAATCCATCGAAAAAATATATAAGTTTATTCAGAAAAAGAACGTTTCAATGTCTAATTTCGTAACTTAAAATATCGTCTGCACTTATTAATTACCATATTTGAGGTCACCGCTTTGAGCCATTAATTTTGAACCCTAGAGTGTAAAGATCCGATCATAAGATCAAAAATTATTCAGAGTGGACCGTTTCTTTTCTGTTTGTTTTTTTTTTTTTTNTTTTTTTTGGGGGGGGGGGAGCCCTCTACATACTTTTTTACTTAATTTTTTGAAGATTCCAAAAATAGAAAAAAAGCAGTAAATGCGGGATAATTTGTAGATTATATTTTATAGATAAAGCATCAATTGAAATTATTTATTGTTAAAAATAACTTTCAATTTAAATAATAAATATTCCTTCCTAAATACGTATACATAGTTCCCATAACCTGATTAAATTTTCATTCTCTCTTAACTTCCAATAAAATTCCATATTCATTTACGCGAGTTATCTATCTTTCTCTCTTATCATAATTACGAAATCAGAAGAGGGGTAATTAACCGATAACCGCTTATTTAATCATTTAATCATGCAAATAAACGCACAATTTAGGAGGAATAAACTAATGCGCGAAGAAGAGTTACCCCGCTTTATTGCTGATTAAGTCCACGACATTATGTGCCATCGTTTGCGCTTTAAGAGAGGCTTCGTATAACGGAATTGATGGATTTTATTTAATTTTATAGGTTATACTAAACATTATATTCATTACTGAACAAAACGTTTATGGCAGCCTTATTATGAAAGAGTTTTAAACTAACGAATCAATTTCGTTGCAGATATTGTTCTAAGAAACTAAGAGATGATAATAAAATAAATATTACAGTCACTTCGATGATTTCGTTTAATTAGGTTCATGCCAACATTCTTATTTAATTATTAATTAAGAGGATTTTTCAAAAAGTGGGAACAATAACGTTCACAGTAGCTAACTCTGAATTATATTCATATTTTTGTAATGTGCACTATATTCAATACTTAATGAATATATACTTTTCTACTTAAATTAACATAATAACTATTTTCATCAAATTTATTTTAATTTTCTGTGTACATGATAAGGTAGTTTAAGAAAAGTAACTACCTGATGAAGGGAAGTTTAGTTTCTCGTGTAAGAAATCTTTATAAGTATTCCCAGCAACGTTAATTCCTTAAAAAAATAATTTTAATTCTTTCTTCTGTTACTAGCAGAAAAAAACTCATTTAATAAATCGATAGAGATAGCACAAAGTTTAAAAAAAAAATTATCGTTAAAAATAGAAAAAAATTCTAAAAATTGAATAGAAGAAAATTTGGGCGAAGTAGACTGAAATGAAAAAAGAACAAGAACAAAGAACAAATAAAGTATACAGAAATAGTAGTTCATTAATATATACATTTCTAAAATTTTATTTGTGCTTTATTCATTAGATTTAGTATAGTTAACTTTGTTTCTATTATTAGCTTTAGATAGGCCTTCAAACCTTTTTAAAGCATATCCGATTTTTGTCACTTATAACAAGCGCTTCAATCCTATGTACGAATATAAAAAATGTTCAAAGTATTTTTTTGTGAAAAAAGCTTCAATTTTTACCTGAACATGTAAATTTAAAATAGTGGTAGAGGAAAATACATTAAGTATTCGTCTTATTTTTTGAAGCAGGGCAGTGTAAAAATATTGTTTAATATGGTGAAACTAGTTAATACAGTTGTAATGAGATTAAGTTGACCATTTGTGCGACACTTGTTGTTCTGATACAAAAACCTCCCATAATTCTTCGTAATATGGTAAATAAATACATGAATAAATTACATAGCACAATCAAAAATTGAGAGGCTTTCTTTCCTGTTACAGAAAATTGAACAGTTCTTTTTTGATTATTCCTTCCAGTATGCAGGGCAACACTAAATTGTTTTTCAGCTTCCCATCTTTGTTTCGCATAATTTACAAATTTACTTCATCTGTAGAAAGGACATTTTCACCAAACTCATAAACAAACGTCCGCTAAAATTCCCTAAAATTTTGAAGAACAAAAAGGTTACCGAGAAATATCAAAAAATTCCCTAAAGTAAAGAAAAATATTCCAAAAACTCAAAAAATGCCCGAAAAGTGAAAAACAACAAAAGTCGTCAAAATTGTGGCCTTAATGATCACTAATTAAAAATAGCGGGAACGTAATCGTGCATTTGAATTCAAACCTTAACTGTGTCAAACCTATAAGAAATCTCAAAGAAACAAGTGAAATTAAGAGGCCAAAACAACCCCCCCCCCCAATGAANNNNCCCCCCCCCCAATGAAGTGCCCCAAGTTCGAATACCAGCGATAGCTAGTCGATACGAATCCTGCTCCTAACTCGTACTCACCACAATGCTAACGTAACATATAGACCAGTGGTTACCAACTGGCGGCCCGTGGCCCTCATCCGGTCACGGGTCACCAAATGATATTAGTTGTCACTTTTTTGCTGACAATTTTCGTAAAAAATCTATATGGGTTTTAAATACTTTTAAGTTTTATATCCTAACAATTTGATACCTGTTGCACAATAATTGTTTAATACATAAGNTTAAACTAACGAAACAATTTCGTTGCAGATATTGTTCTAAGAAACTAAGAGATGATAATAAAATAAATATTACAGTCACTTCGATGATTTCGTTTTATTAAGTTCATGCAACATCCTTATTTAATTATTAATTAAGAGCATTTTTCAAAAAGTGGGAACAATAACGTTTACAGTAGCTAACTCTGAAATCTATTCATATTTTTGTAATGTGCACTATATTCAATACTTAATGAATATATACTTTTCTACTTAAATAAAATTAACACTATAATAACTATTTTAATCGAATTTACTTTCATTTGCTGTGTACATGATAAGATAATTTAATAAGAAGAGTAACTAACTGATGAAGGGAAGCTGGTTCTTTACAAAACGGATAATTTTAGTTTCTCTTGTAAGAAAGCATAATTAATAGTTCCACAAATGTTAATTCCTTAAAAAAAAATTAATTTTTTTTAATAAATCGATAGAGAAAACAAAAACTTTAAAAAAATTTGGGCTACGTAGACTGAAGTGAAAAAGAACAAGAACAAAGCACAAATAAAGTGTATTGTACAAATATAAAAAATGTTTAAAGTATTTTTTTGGGAAAAAAGCTTCAATTTTCACCCGAACATGCAAATTTAAAACAGTGGTAGACGAAAATATATTAAGTATTCGTCTTCTTTTTTAAAACAGGGCAGTGTAAACATGGTGTTTAATACGATGAAACTAGTTAATACAGTTATAATACGATTAAGTTGACCACTTGTGGGACACTTGTTGATCTAATACAAAAACCCCTAATAATTCTTCGTAATATGATTTTGTTGATCCCATGAATAAATTACATGGCACCTTTCCTGTTACAGAAAATTGAACAGTTGTTTTTTGATTACTCCATCCAGTATGCAGCGCAACACTTAATTGTTTTTCAGCTTCTCATCTTTGTTTCGCATAATTTACAAATTTACTTCATCTGTAGAAAGGACATTTTCACGTAACTCATAAACAAACGTCCGCTAAAATGCCCAAAAATTTTGAAGAACAAAAAGGTTACCATTAAGGTAATAAAATAAAATGCACGAATGCACATAAAATCGTACAATATCCACACATACAATATCATTAAAAGACAAAACTAAAAATGAATAAATATTTCTCGCCGATTTAATAGAATAAAAAATAAACAAATAATCTCCCCAAAAAATAAACAAGAACATTTTAAAAGAGAGAATAAGATCAAGAGAAGACCATTAAAAACCTTTAACAATGTTAATACATTTTAAGTATGTACCCAGTTTCTCAACAAAAGGATTAAATGGTCCCCGAAAATTCTTTCAATGCTTTCCTACAATAGAACAAAAATTTTCTTTTATAAGAAAAGTTTCTGTGGAATGGGAAAGGAGATACCCGTAGAATCGACCAGGCGATATAAAGTTGAAACGTGACCGTAAAGACAAACAGCGAGTTGTAAAATGGTGTTTGCTAACTGCTGTTATAGAATATATGTTGATTTTTATTTGACAGGAACAAAAAATCGTTTGCTAAGTACCAATTTATCTCGACTGAGCCATTTTTTTTCTTTCTTCCTTTCTTTATTACATACGTAAAACGTTTTACCTTAACGTCTTTTGTTTCTTCTATTTTTTTTTCCTGCCATTTATGGAATAAGTGAATGAATTTTAAAGGACTGGAAAAGACTCCTGTTTTGTATGAATATCAAGGGAATTCGAATATTTTATTTTCTAGGGGAAAATATTGAAAGATTGAATTGAAATTATATTTAAACAATAGCTGGCTGGCGTATAAGTGTAAAATTGTTAAGAAAAACAACGAATAAAAAGTTTATTAGTTTTCAACGTTTAATCAAATGAATCAACCAAATAGAATTTCAGAATATAATGTCCTGTGAAAAATGGGAATATTTTGTATCGGATATTATTCATTTTTAGATTAGATTCGAAAACTGGATCTGATTCATTTCAGTAGGCAGAAATGGCATCCTTTTGCGATTCATCTCAGCATCGATTTATTTTACATAGGCAGGAGATGCTTTTCTGTCGATGTGCTTTCTAATAGATAGGAAGGACAACTTTTAGCAATGCTTTCCCTACATCGAGTTACTTCACATAAACAGGAGATGATTCTCTATTTATGTGCTTTATTCATTTCAAGCAGATAAGAAAGCAAACTCTTGGTGATGCTTTTCGGTATCGCGCTATTTCACGTAGTCAGGAGATAATTAATTCTCTGCTGATGTGCTTAATTCATTTCAAATAGGCAGGAACGCTAACCTGTATGCTTTGGTTACAAGCAGATCTATACTTTTGTAGTTTTTCGAAGCAGAGAATCATACCATGCGGAATATTTTCAAACGTCATAGTAAAATTATTTAAATATAATGTAATTATTTCTTTTTTACTAACATTTCTTTATTTACAAACTTTTTCTTTTTACTTCCCAACGTCTATATAATTTTCCTTTTTACTATTCATTTTTAAATTATCTTACTAATTCTATTCGCTATTTATTAAATTTATTTCCCAAATCTTCACACAATAGGCGGAGTATTTAAGAATATTCAAAATCATTCTTAGCCTAACGTTTTTTTTTTCTTTTTTCTAGTAAGGTTCGATTGAAAATAAAAACCAAACGAAAAAAAATTTTCATGAAACAAATTTATTTTTTAATTCTACAGAAGTTTCTCTTTTTTTCTAAGTAGCTGCCAAGTTTGCTTTAACACTTATACCTTACAACTAGATTTAGACTAACCCTCTTCTTAGTATCTTGCCACCTGCTCCGATAACCAAGAGGTCACGATCGTTTGCACGTCTTCCTCATTGTTACACACACTGGTTGCCACCAAAAATCATGTTTGAAAACATCGGACAAAATGAAAATTATTTAGCGCAAGGTCTGGGTTGTATTGAGGGGTGGTCCAAAACTTCCTAGCCAAAAGAATCCAATAAAACTCCGGAATGAGCTGTGGAGAGAGTCATTGGAGGAAGCTTCGTTATTAGGAAGCTTCGTTAACTGCACGAATCTGCTGGTGAATTCATACAGCAGACAGGTTTTTTGCCGATTAAAAACGCATCACTGACCATGCCTCATACGCGGCGGGCGATTTGTTACACTTAAACATTTCAAAGACACAGAACTGACCGCACAGGTTACCTACACAACTGTAACTGAGCACAGTTGTTCTCCCAAGGAATGCCTAGACATGACGCAAGCACGCTTCACATATTAGTGTACCCAACAAAACGGCTGCCAACCGGCCTGTGCAGGGGGCAGGGTGCATCAGAAAGGTCCTGGGCTCGAATCCAGGGAAAGGCATGGATGTTTCTTTCTCTCTCTCTGTGTTCTATGTCCTTTATCCTTTGTGTGTGAATGTGACCCGCCCTATAAACGGGTTGTGGTTGTGTGAATGGCGTGGCAGAAGATGAATTCCTGGCCATAGATGGCGCCACTGTAAAACGGAAACAATCGCACCCCCACTGCCTAAAACAGGCATACGACAAAAAAAACGGCCCTTACTTAAAAAAAAGCAGCCCTCGTATTTAAAATAACGTAGCAAAAAAGAAAATAAACATTAAATACATTTTTAGTACCAAACTCTGAAACGAGAAAAGTATCACAAATATCAAAAAAAAAGAACGAAAAGTAAGTAATGATTCTGAATTTTAAGTATGAAACCGAAACGTTTGGTCTCTGAAAATAATATTTCCTTAATTATTAAGCTGAAATTGCACTTGACATGTAAGTATAAACTCATAAATTTAAAATGAAGGGTTTACCTCATTTCGTGCATGCAATTAAAAAACGTAAACGTACAAGGAATAATTCATTACGCAATTTCTCAGCCGTTTATTCGTGGTTCATAAAAATTCCAACACAAGAATTCGAATACAAGCACACTTGTGTCACCAACAACGAAACAAACAAAAACTGAAAAACAAAACCACTCAATATTATACGTGGCTCTAAAAGAATGAGAAGCAATTAATAAATTCCAATACTTCTCAAAACGGGAGAAAAAAAATCCACTTTCTCAGGATCGTGAAAGGAATTTCCCGAAAAAAGAAAAGGAGAGCAAAATATCAAGAAATCACCATTTAACCGCCAACCAAGAAGCCAATGAGATTGCCAAATTGGCTGGGGTTTATGATTGATAGCAGCAACACATCTTAAACAACATTACGCATGCTTCTTTCATAAGAAGACATTTCCTATTTTTATGGATGCATCAGAAGACGTTTATGTAAAGTCACGTGGGTGTAAGGGGTGCAAAGGATCAGGATAAGGATCTATAACACCCCCTCCCAACCAATGAAACTGAGCAAGAGCAATTCAAGAAGGAAGAAAAGTGCTCCAAGCAAATGAAATATCTCCTTCTTAATAACTCTTGGCGGCTGTTTTATGCGCAATAAATAAAGTGGAGAATGGACGGGAAAAAATGCAGAGAATGTGCTTCTGAAGATGCTTTTCGGGGGGTTATTTCCAGGAATCATTCGCTAATTTTTTCCCACAATTATTAATTTCAGGATAAAGATGAGATAATGAATTGCAAAACATTTATTTTCCAGTGACACAAAGAAATAGAAAACGATTTGATAATACCAATAAAAATAAATGGTGTTGCATAGAGCTATGCACCAAAACAAAATTCGACATAGCTGACAAAGCCATAGGAATTGAAAAATCCGGGTAATTGAAAATTATTTCGAACTGAGATGGCGTCTAGATAGTTTTCAAGTGTCCACTTATTAAGTCTCTTCTTAAAATATCATCTTTAAAACGCACTTTTATTTCGATCTACTTGTTTCAAATGCAAATCAAATAAACAGTATTTTAAAAATATTTCAATTTAATACTAAGCTTTTGTAAAATATCTTCAAGCGGGCACTCATTGTGATAAACAATAAAATGAAACTGGTGTCATTAATGCTAGATATTTTTTATTAATTTATTTTACAACATGTATTTCCATAATGGAAGAGCTACAGATTTACAACACCTGGAAAATGCTACTAATGAGTGATAGTGAGACCTTACTTTTTTCTCTGAATCTGCCTAAGATGAAACGTGTTAGCATAGCAGATGTTTTTATTTATGTTTTCAAAGAACGCTAATGAATAAAAGAAATTTAATTTTCACCAAAATATTATGTATGGTGTCCCATGGGATCGCCATCTTCGATCTAGGTGCGTTTAGGCTTATTAGAAAAAAGTAAACATTTACTCTATCAACCTGAATTTACTATAGGCTTATGAGTGAGCCTACCCTTATACTGATGCTTTAATAAGCCCATAGTCACATGATTTTAAAATCGAAAATTAGTTGACGGCAAAAAATAAATTTTCGGTTTCTTTAGAGTAAGTTCTCTTTAGTGACGTTGCTTCCTTCTATTTAGCAATATTTCTTATTTGATCAGTTGAGCGTTTCACTTACTCTAGCCGTGTTGTGCTACAGCATTTGATCTTGTTTTTTTAGCAAAATTGAAACATTTTAAAACATAATTAATGCTACGAAAAGTAACAATGCAAAGAATTGTAACAACAGTTGAAATGATGCACATCATTTCTGCGAAGCTTGTTTTACTTTGAATTTATTCTTTTAAGGCAGTGTTTCCCAAAGTGTGGTACGCGTACCCCCAGGGGTACGGGAACCGTTTAGCGGGGTACGCGTTATGCGAAATATCTTGCAACAAACGAAAATGTCAAAAAATTTTATTTAAAAACAAAGCTAGCCATGAAATTTGCGATTACGTATTTTTCTATTGGCTATTTTTTGCAGAGTTAACAGTTAATACTTAGTGGTGTCAACAGCCAGTTGTGACTTAACTTTTTTCCAATTTTTTTATAGTAAAAAATACATTCATTTCTTAATTAGTGGTATAAGGCGTTACGAATATTTTAGAAAGGGTACACAAAAGTCATAAGTTTGGGAAACACAGGACGACACAGGACGATCAATTAAGGGGACACATGACGATCAAATCAAAAAAGCGCAATTTTCATTCGATCAATTTCGAATTTTAATAGTATATTGATAGCATTAGTAGAATCCTGTGTATAAAGTTTGAGAAAAAATTATACTTAGTCTTAAAGTTATTGTTAAAAATATGGGATTTAATTGTTGGGAATTAAAAAGTTCCTTGCGAACGAATTTTAATTTTTTAAATTAAATTCTTATCCAAATACGTTGTTTATTTGCATTTAAAAAAATTTAAGTGGTTATTGCGACCGTAAAAAAATATATCGTAACTGGGCATTCAATTTTTATTTTGTCACCAGAACTTTCTTCGAAAAACGAGCTTTAATTATGTTTGTTCAATTATTAAAAAATTAAAAGAAATTAAGATATCGAGTAAATCAAATGCATTTAAATTAAACAAAACACATCGAAAAGTATCTAAAAACTTTTTAATAAATAAAATAAAAAATGGTGCAGAAGGAAATTTTTAAAGTTGTGAGAACATTGAAAAATTCCATTACGAGAACAATCTTATAACTCGGTAAGAAAAACTTTGATTGAATCACAGTTTTTTTACCCTATTACTTAATAAAGAGTAAAAAATTTTAATATCTCAGAAACCAAATGATAGATTTTTAAAAGATTTTTCTCATTCTAAACGTCCAACGTCCCTCGAATTAGATTTTTTTTTCTTTGTTAAAAAGCCTTTATTTTCCTCAGGTCGTATTAATTAATAAGGCTCTTTATAATAAGCCTTCACTATGAGCTCTTCATAATAAGCTCATTATAAACGGATGGAAATAAATTAAGCTAACTGAACTTTTTAATTAGTCTAATGAACAGCGCGGTGGCTCTATAGACAACGTTCGTTTCCTAATGAGGTGACCCAAGTTCGAATCCCAGCGAGAGCCGGTCGAATAGTAACGAATTATGCTGATAGTAACGATGATAGTACTGATAGTAAGGAATTAAGCAACCAGTTTGCACCGACTACAGTGCTTACGTAAAATATCCCCAGTGGTAGATGGATCATGGGTTAGAGTCCCCTTGCTACCAGGCTAACCGTGGAAGATTTTCGTGATTTTCCTATCGCAAAAGCAAAAAAGTCGATCTATCAGAACTTAGAATTCTATTCCATCAAAAAGTCGTCCATGAGGGCAAAATTTCTCCTAATACTTGATCCAGGAGTTCTCTTGTCTTCTGGATCGAGTTCAAAATTAAAACGCTATAGAGTTGAACATTGGTAGTCGTAAATTCAAAAAAATACGTCGGCGGTTCAATGATAGTTATAAAAAATATTTAAGTCTAATGGTATCTAGCTAGGCTCATTGCAATTAGCCTAAAAATGTCAGGCGGAATGCCTGGCAAACTGTAAAAGATTTTCCAATTCATCACTCACGCCAATAAAAATAAAGACGAGTGAAGTTATGGATGAAAACAAGCAATTACGAGCAAGCTTATTGCTCGCAATTCAAGAGTTTTCTGCCATAATAAGAAATCAAATACCTATTTTACAAAACTATAAATATCGTGAAATGTAAATAGTTTAAAAATAGTTAGAATCTTACCATCAGATATGGGAATATTACGTTTATCAACTTATAATCGAGTAAAAGTAACAGCTTTTAGTTAAAAGGATCCAGAAATGAAACGAGTGTTGAGTACAAACACAAACAAAAATATATTTACTTATTTCCTTTTCACAAAGTACTTGCATTACCTTTATACAACACAAGTTGCTTTTTATTCCTATTATTAGAGAATAAAGTGGTTTACCAAATAAAGAAGAAAACTAAACATAATTTGTTAAACGATCACTTGCTTCTCAACTATACACAATTTGAAAACAATGAACAACAAAAAATATGGCAAGCGAATAAAACAGCAGTAGAATGCCACATAAATGTCTTTGTTGGCTGAGTTTAAAAAAATTCGCAAAAGATAAAATACGCAGCGGAATATAATTTAAACACCACTAACAAAATACCGTGTATAACCGAAGTATAACGTATTCAAATCCTCAAGAATTTACGAAAATCAGTGCACCCCCAGTAGGGAAAGCACGGACATATACAACTGTAACTGAAACGTTATAACCGCATACCGTAACGTTATAACCGTGTTATGTGTTTATAACCGTTATAATACAACCGTAACGTTATACAACCGGACTTATACAACAGTAAAACATTCGTTGATAGCGAAATATCGATGCGTTATAAACAATGAGACAGATATGAATAACTCTGGATCAATTTACCCCTTCCAAAAACTATTTTAAATATGTTATATACAATTAATTTTGCTTTTTTTTCATCATATTTTCCAACTTACATTTTCCTACTTTCTCTAAGAAACATTTTAAATTACATTAAAAACGAATTACGAATGATAAACGATAAGTTATACAATGGTATTTCAAAATCCATGACATGAGAAAAAATTTTAAAACATTACACAAGGCTACAAATTTAAAGATACCAGAATATAAAGCAGGAGGCTAGTCAAATACAAGAAAAAAATTGAACTGCTAAAAAAAGTTTTGAATTGAAAAAAAAAATATATTTATATAACAGTACTTTTGTTTTTCCTATACAAGCACTAGAAGAAACCAAAATATACATGTACATTAGTTTTTTTAAAAAAGTTAATTGCATCGACTTTCGAGTCCTGCCCATGAAACTCAAACCAATGCAAACTAATCACGTGTCATGTCCCTAACTTTAATCCGGCCACAACTAATCGCCCATTTCACAGACCAGTCACCGCAACAACACCCCGTGACAAAAAGTTATCTAAACCCGTGGAACAAAACCAACAGCTCTTCTTTTTCCAATCCCAAATACAAAGTTAAGCCTTGTCCATCTTCAACTTCTTATGGTGCAGGGGCGATAATCAGTTACTATGGCAACAGTTTCCTTAAACCCTGAGGAAGATTAAGAGTGCGGGATGGATCCCGGAAAGAGGGCTGAAACTAATTAACTTCCTGACTTGAGGGGGCGAGATAGAGATTGGGGAAGGGTGGGGGAAAGAGACATTCACCTTTAATCGAGCAGAAAGTGTTATCTTCCGAACCTATAGCAGTGACAAAGGCTTTCTTCCCTTTTTGGACAGGAGAGCAGGATTAATCAGTTTTCCTGTAACCGTCACAAGTTGGGAGACGGAAAAGTCAGTTGCGTCATTAACCTGAAGCGAGAAAAAGTCATCGAAGTTCGCTGCGAACAACAGTCACCAAGACAAAGACGTCAAAGTATCATAGAAATGTTGTATAGATATGCTACTATCATAGGCGTATGCTAGCAAAAATATTTACCTGAATGAAGTGGGGATCAAATTGCTTCTATTAAAATATCAAAGTGTAAATTTTACAATCACTTTAAATGTATGTGGAAAATCTGCACCAACTCTGTATATTTTATTTTATTTTATAACCGTCGTTGAGCAGCTGATCCAAATTTGAATTTATGACTACTAATGTTCAACTCCATTCTCTTGTAATTTTGAACCCAATCCAGAAGACAATAGGACTCCAGGATCAAGTATTGGAAGAAATTTGTTTTCGCGGAGGATTTTTGATGAAAATGACAAGCATTTTTAATACATGAAGAAGAAAACCTCCCGAGGTTAGTCTAACGGCAAGGAGACTCTAACCCCTGATACGTTACCACTTAGGATATTTTTCGTCAGCACTGTGGTCTGTGCGAGCAGGGGGCGGAATTCGTTTAGACCTCAAACCCAATGGGAGGCGAAAGCTCCATCCCCTGACCCACCGCGGGTCAAGTCTGGATATTAGTATTATTCAAACAATGGATATAATCAAAATCTCAAATAAATTAAAATCCTACCTTAACTGCTTTCAGTTTCTCGTAGACTCTGCCTTCTTGGCTTTTTCTTTCACGACGTCTATGTCTTCGCTCCTCGTCTGAATCTCGACTGCGACTTCTTTCCTTTTTCCGGGATCGGGAACGATGTTTGGCCGGTGTTTTCTGGCGGGCCATTTTACTATCTTGCAACCAGCGAGCGATTTCTGCTCGCCGGCGGCAACTTAAAAACCGTCGACGAAACACCCCTTAATATAATTTTGAGACACTTAAGCAGTTCCTTTCCAATATTGCGATACACTGACAATATGTTTTGAGGCAGTGACAGTACCTTTCTGATGTTGTGACGTGCTGACAGTATCTTTCTGATGTTGTGACAAACTCACAATATTTTTCCGATGTCGTGACACACTGGCAATGTTTTTCTGAGGTTGTGATACACAGACTATTCGGTTTCCAATTTCGTGACACAGACAATACAGATGTTGTAAAACGGAATTTCTTTAGGTTCCCCTTTTTCGTTGATATATTGTATTTTTGAAACCAATTAAAATTTTAAAAAATCTCTGATATTTCGCTAATCAAATTTTCTTCTGATAATCAATTCTGGTGATTCCTATTTCAAATTGTTCAAAAGACGAAGTAAAGATATAAATAGGAATTAAAAATACTATCAAAGCAAATATTTAAAAAAAATATTACCAATAAATCACAAACACAAAGTAAAAATTTAAAAAATCGTGTCAAATCACTCGAAAAATGTAAAATAAAGAAGCATCACTTCTATTTAAGACATAACTCAAAACGTTTTCTTTTTCAAGTTTTTCAAGTTTATAATTTCCGATGTGACATTTTTCAAACCAAATCATCGAAATTAATTTCATTTGCTTCAACTTCAATGCGAAATGAATGTAAAAAAGTTCAAATGCATAGTTTTAATCTTGGAGCACTAAACTAGAAACAACTAATCTATGAAATTGAATAACAGCAAAAAGATTTTTATCTCCTAAAGTATTGTCGTCAGAGTACCTCCGATGCAAATTTTACATCATGATAATAGCCGTAAAATATTCATTTTATATTCAAATATTCATTTCATAAATCTCTAAAATTAACTGCAAGTATAAAATTCTGATGATTTGAATGTAGTCAATCGCAGTAGTCATTAATTACATCACCACAACTTACAAATATTGATCCAGTTCATTTTCAATCCAAAGTTAAAACTCAGAGTGGTAAACAAACCACAAACGTAAACTCAAATTGCACGTAACCAAAGCAAACCATTATTTGAAACATTCCACGCATTCGAAACAAAACGATATGTTCAAGAGCATAACTTACTAACCAGTGTCCACTATTAATACTAATTTCGAAGAAGCGACTGAGAAAAAGCAGTTCTAAGTTGCAAAGAACTGAATATATCCAGTTCTGAGATAAAACATCCTCACTAATTAAATTAACTGTAAGGAATTCTTTAGAAGCAATAAATCGACGCCAAGGCACAAACAGGTACTAACTCAAGTTTAATTATGTTTGCCCACGCGATTGACACGAGATATGTTTTAAAAAAAACACATACAATTTTGTCTGTTACGTCAGAGTTAAGACCCGATATAGGCACAATCTATCAAAGACGTAAATCTCAAGAAAAAAAAAATTTGAGACTTTCCAGACTCCTGTCAAATAAAAGAATGATTCCGTAACTTATACCATTCGAAAATGTCTGAGAATTCCACGTAGTGAAGAAAATAATGAAAAAATAATTAAATTAAAACTTGAAGCAACGCCACACAAAGAATAGTAAGAAAAAGAATTTCTAACATTCCATCGAAATTCGACATGGTAAAATAAAATTTATCATTATCAGACGCTTTAGAATTAAAAAACTTAGAACATATTTTTTGAAAACCAAAGAGGGTTACATATTTTTAAATACCTTAGGATCAGGGTTGGCAAGGTTTAGGACAGAATGGATTAATCCACGGTTTAAACCCTGGTTTAAACCGTCCTGTCCAAAACCCCTTTTCCCAAACTGTCTTAAACTGTCCAAAACCCTTTTACTCAAATTGAGTCACAATTTTATCTGAACAATATCTAAGAGGTAAAATAAACATAGAACTAATAACGTATTGATAATTAAATATACTAGAGAATATTTGTTTTTAAAAGTATAATGCTTTATTAATAATGTTTGACTCTTCAATTTAAACAAAGGAAGATTAATCAGTAATCAAGTTCAATTGGTCCACTCATTCAATAGTACATAACTGAAGTTTGGCCTTGCCATACAGGTTAAAATATTAGGGACTAAGTGCTTGGTTCGTCATAAACAGATCTATTTATCAACTAGTACTATTCAAAAATACTTTTATTTCATTCATGTTCAATTCTTTTAGCATAGTGGTGACATTCTTTTAGCATTCAGTTACTGACACATCACCGGTGTCAGTAACTGAAACTGATGTTATGCCCTTCAAAACTGTTAATACATTTTTCAGTTATTTTGTATTTTCAATTTAAACTAATATATTTATATTTAAAAACAATTTTTTTTAAATAGATGTATTTTTTAACATCCTGTAATGCAGAAATTATAACATTTTTTTAAAAAAATATTGTGAAAAATTAAAGGTTAATTTTTGAACAAATTTAGTATTTTTTTATGAAAAATTATTATTTTTTAATATTGCCATATTTATCCTTATGCAAAAATATTATTTATCAGTATTACAAGCATATTTATATTTAAAGGATTAGGTATTCACTTTTGTTGTTCAATGAATTGTGGAGCTTCAAAAATTATAAACCTTTTCCTATTATATTATATTATATTATTTTCTTTTAATAAGTTATAGTAAATTGTATAAAAAACATGAAATATTTATTGATACATGTAATTATTATGTGTACAATGGTTACACCTATAGAATTTTTACCTTTTACCAAAGTTCAAGGTTTTGGACACTTTAAGACAGTTTAGGACAGTTTTACCCAGTTTAGGACAGTTTTACCCAGTTTAAGACAGTAAAACCCACGTGTCCTGTCCAAAACCAGTTTAGGACGTCCAAATCACCAACCTTGCTTAGGATGCTATACCGCGGGTCACAATTCAAGGCGAATTCAGTTTTACTTTTATAGGTACTTTTAAATTTAAAATTTTAAAGAAATCGGGTAAATATAGAGAAACCATGAAATTTCAAATATTGACAAAAGTTTTCAAAATATCAAAATTGAAACAAATTATTTCAGGATCCGCACGATGTAATTCTAAGTAATCGTGTCATAATAAGTTAGCACGTTGATATTTTGAGAAACAAAATTCAGAATTTTGGTACTTCATAGTTTACTCTAGGTTGGTTTGAACTAAGTTTTCCTATATTTTAAATAGCTAATGTAGTTGAAAGAAAATTTACCATGAGTTTCTCCTGAGATATAAGATCAACAAAATACAAAATACGGCTCTAGAGCGTACAAAATACGGCTGTAGAGTAGAATCGGGGGTCTTTGAGTTGGGGATTATTTCGTTTAGTTTTGCTGTAATCCCATTTCTGGTTACCATAAAATACTTTGCGGTCTTTGCTTTGAGAAAGGCCCTCATTTGCTAACTATTACCCAAAAAACACGGATACTTGATTTTGATACAAATAAACTTTTCGGAAAACAAAATGCTTTGAAAAAAAAAACTTAAAATTGTAAAAAACTACCCAAAGTTAGTGTTTCTGGTCAGGTACTTTCAGAGTTTCCGAAGACAACAACAAATAGCATAGCACAACAAACATCCCACTGCTGACATGGTATGCTTATGCATGCATGGTAACGCTTATCATTATATTCATTCGCTTATTATATTAACAGTTATTACTAACGTTTATTACATTTTCAATGGGATGCTTGCAAGTGACGTAGTGTGGGTATCTCGATCCTGATTGGTTGTTGAAACGTGACGTTTGTTTACGATAGTAACTGTTCTTTCCATTCTATTTCGAGTAAGTCAAGCCCGTCAAGTATCAATTCTCTTAAGTGACACATTCTAAATTCTTTCACAAAGATTCTTTCTCAAAGATTTCAAATCTTTCTCTATATATTTACACAGAAACTTAACACAAAGACAGGCACGTAGCTATGTTTAGCATAAACAAACTAATTATGCATGGAAGTTGCCAGGGTACACAAAGCAAAAATATATCACGTTCACAATAAAATACATAAGCAAATAATAAATCTTAAGTTAAATAAAAGTTGACGAGAAAGAATTATATTTGAACTAATTTGATGTGCGATACGACTCTGTATTTAATTAACTAATAGTTAATTAACATTCTAACGTATGTTAGCTGGCGTTGACGTCATAGCTCACTTGTGTCGGTATGGAAAGTCTTCTTAGTCTAGAAATGCAAGTTCCCAATTTTATATTTCATTACACTATAAAATATAATCCTTAATTTAATAAAGGCTGATAACAAATGTGCTTTACTAAGATTTATAGAATAATTAATCCCTCCAAGTTTCAAATGATTTTTATTAAAAAAAAAAAAAAATCAGAGCACTGTTTCAGAAATCTCAACAATACTAATAGGATAATAAACCTAGTCTATAAATTCTTGACAATTCCAATTATTTCTCGCTGCAAACGATTATTTTTACTGAATAAAATGAGAAAATCCTTTTACCATTTCAATACAATCATTCGAAATTAATTTTAAAAAAAAGGAAACTGAAGAACATTTGTTAATAATTCACAGCCAAGTATATTACGTCTTAAATAAGTAATAAAGTCAGTTCGTTAAAATGGATACAATATTTAAATTCAGTGTTTTAGAACAAAAGGAAGGGAAAAAAATGGCGCTGTTAAGATAATTGAATTACGAAAAGATTAAGCTTGTATCAATAGAGACGGAAGCAACAATCACGATTTCGAAACGGATGAAAGATTTGGGAATGAAATATTCCGTCTGGATTTATTATTAAGAAAGCAAACAACGGGAGTGATTTTTCTGGATCAATTTCCAGACGGATCAATAAAGAGAAGTAATTTTCTTCATTACTGTAACAAGTATACTGGAGAAAAAAAAATTAGAACGATAAAGACTGAAAGAGATTAGGTACAGAAATAAAAGGATGCTGGAAGAAAATCGTCTGAATTGTTCGTATTTTAGAAGCACTCAAAGTTTAAAAGCGGAAAAAAAAATACCACTTTTTTGAGTTATATAAAAGAAAGAAACATGCCACAACCTATGATTATAGGAATAAAGTTGGAGCAAAAGGAAAATTGGTTTTTGGTTCCCAAAGCGCCAACATTCTGCACCAATTCATAAGCGTCAATTAAAGTTACATTAATTCTATTTCGTTTGCTGAGAAATATTTCCATTTCTTTGCTTAGTGCTAATTTAAAGGTGAAAAAAACTTGCAGATTAGCAAACTGTTTGAATGTGAAAAAAAAATATATCTTTCACAACTGTTATTGTGTTTTTTAAAAGCTAAAAAGAAATTTTTAAAAGGTTTCCTTTTTTTCGCATTAAAAAAAAGTTAACCTGAGGGAATTGCATACTCAAAGAAATCTTCAAATGACTTTTCGACTAACTGCTTAAAAAAAACTAATCAAGGCAATCTACGGTGTGTTTTTTCAGAGCAAAAAAAAATATTAAATATCAAAGTTTAAAATATTCGTTTCAATTAATTTCAAAGTATTATCTTACACTTTAAACAGAATGTCTAAGATTGAATGGGTTTAGTACAGTGGTCGAAAGTAGCGAAACTACTGTAGTCGGTACTTTTTTCTGTCGTTTGTAGTGTAGTGTTCTACTTTTTAAAAGAGTTAGTGTAATGAGATACTGCGATACTAAGAAAAACAGTAGTTTGAAGCGACTCCAGGCAACTACTTTTTACGTTAGTTGAGTAAAGAAACAAAGTTCAAACCCAAAAAGATTTTCGAATCTTATTGGAGCAAATCCTTCGCGGACCCGTCAGCGCACGCAATGAGAATGTCTCTGTGGCCGAGAGTTAATAAGATCTACGCCTGATGCTCGGAAAAATCGTTGCGAAATTGGTCGAATTGTTCCTGAGAAATCAAATTTCAAATATTTGACTTTTTAAAAGTCGATTTCACAGGAACTATAAAGTAGGTTTTCGTGTCTGATTTTGTAATTTAAAATATCGTCTGTATTAATTAATTAGCATATTTGAGGTCACCTCCTCAAACCATTAATATTGAATGATGAACGTGAAGATTCGATCGTTAGATCAAAAGTTATTTAGTGTAGTCTACTAATCAATTAAACCACAAATAAAAAGCATTCAACAATTAAATCACAAATATTTGATTGGAGTCTAAAATTTAATTTAACGATTTATTTTAAAACAGAACCATAATTCAATTTAATTAGCAAAAAAAAAAAAAAAAAAAAAAAAAAAAAAAAACATTTTTACTTATTTTTTACTCCGAAAATATAACATATATTTTTTCAAATATATATTTTATCTTTTCTTCGTTATTAAATTTTAAAACAATATCAATCTTAATTAGTTAATGACTTAATAATTTAATAATTAAAATAAAAACATATTTCATTGTGACCTTCGAAAAACCTTTCTTTAGCACTATTTTTAGAAGGAAAAAAAGTTCCGCAGTTCTATTCTATGCATATTTAAATTTAATTAATAATTAAAATGTTTAATTTAATTTTAAAATTTTCGCTCTCCACTCTAGCCAATTATCTTTCGCATAAAATATTTCGATCATATCAATTAAATCATTATCTTTCCAAATAATACTTTTAACCAGACGAAATTTAAACCGAATACACCAATAAACTGAGTTTAATATTTTCACCCGCTCCAGAAATTTCAGAACATGATTCAACTCTCCATAATCACAATGGTACAACATAATCGCTCACTGCAAAATCAGGACTTTATTGCTTCCACAACCAAATGCATAGAACGTCTCTAAATCCCCCCCCCCTCCTCTTCTGAAAGCAAAACTCATTTCGTATGCATCGGAGCATAATGCGGAGCTTCGAGCACAAAACATTTCATAACAGTTTGCGCTCAATATGGCGGAAGAACCACTAGGGCATTCGAATGTTCCTTGTTCTGCAGTGAGATTCAAATGGACCATGCCCCCCAGACTCGACTGCCCAGTGGTCAAATCTTAACGAGATGAGTTAATGCGGTCTTCCGGCGATGAGGAGAGCATGCTTCAAGAAGTTTTGGTTGAGGGAGCAGCCAAGATGCAAACTAATGTCCACTCTGGTGGTCATTAAACAGGAAGGAATCTGCTGGGAGGGTTTCCTTATTGAGAATTAATTCATGAGGAAAGGCACAATTGGCGAGCTAAGCTGTTCAGTGAGTTGAGAAATGAGTGTTTAATTACAGTACTTAACATACGTTCATCGCAATAGGTAATTTTAAAATTTCTTGTTAGCAAACAAATGTAAAGAGAATGTACATTGCAAGAATAAAAACGGAACACCCTTAATAATTTTTGATTTTAATGATCGGATTTTCATGCACTAAGATTAGTCTAAAAGCCTCACTTTCAATATGCTAATTAATTAGTGCAAACGACATTTTAAGTTACGAAATCAGACACCGAAAGCTTCACTTTAAATATGTTAATTAATTAGTGAAAACGACATTTTAAGTTACGAAATCAGACACCGAAAGCATCACTTTAAATATGCTAATTAATTAGTGCAAGTGACATTTTAAGTTACGAAATCAGACACCGAAAGCATCACTTTAAATATGCTAAACAATTAGTGCAAACCACAATTTAAGTTACGAAATCAGACACAAAAACGTAGTTTCTCTCTGAATTAATTTTTTTCAAGGGATTTGAATTTTTGATTTTCATATGATGGGGCTACCCGCAATTTGGAAAACAGGGTGCCAATAATTTAGGCAGAAGAGTAGTCTTTAGTTTAACTTTTTGCGTATCTCATTAAAACTCGAAAATACTTTAAGCGAATTAAAAAAAAATTCGCAAACAATTATAAAATTCCTTTAGCAATTTTTTAGTATTTTATTAAATAATAGGAAACATTTTGATTTGTAAGTAAACTAATTTTTGCGCCAATTTAGAGAATGTAATTTTAAATGATAAAATATAAAATTTGGGAAAAATCGGTCAAATAATTTCTAAATAATAAAATTATTAAAAAAACCGTATCTTAAAATTTAATTTCTAGAGATCTACTAAACTAATTTTGTTCAAGTTTCGCATTTTAAATATTAATTATGATACAAAATAAAATAATAAGCATAATAATACCTTTATTCATTTATATTCAAAAAAATTAGCACCTTACTTAGAATGATTATAACGCACAACAATCAGAGTTGGCAAGGTTTAGGACAGAATGGATTAATCCACGGTTTAAATAAGGGTTTAAACCGTCCTGTCCAAAACCCCTTTGTCCAAAACTGTCGTAAACTGACCAAAACCGTTTTGTTCAAATTACGTCACAATTTTAACAAAATAATGTGAATTTTTGAACAACAAAATGAAGACAAGTTTATGTTTTATTAACAAAGTTTATTATTATTTTTAATATTGCATTATTTATCCTAATGCAAAAACATAATTTATCAGTATTAAAAGCATATTTAAAGGATAAGGTATTCCCTTTTGTTATTAGGTGAATTGCGCAGCTTCAGAAGTTATTAATTTTTTCCTATTTATATTACATTACATTATTTTCCTTTAATAATTTAAAGTAAAAAATTAAAAGTAAACTAAAGTAAAAGTATCAAATATTATTAATATTTGTAATTATTATGTGCACAATAGTTACACACATAAAATTTTTACCTCTTAAAAATGTTTAAGGTTTTGGTTTAAGACAGTTTAGGACAGTTTTAGTCAGTTTAGGACAGTTTTAGACAGTAAAACCCATGTGTCCTGTCCAAAACCAGTTTAGGACGTCCAAAACCCCAACCCTGACAACAATCCGTAGGCTTAGAAACAATACACACACGAAGTACTACTTATATACATATTTCTCTAACACGGCGACAAAAAAAGCCTCATTACAACTCCCCGAATGGCAAAGCTAGAAAATCGACCAATGATTGCCGCTAAAAATGTCACATGCCAAATCTAGCTGAGGTGGCTCAACATATAGCGCTTTTAAAAAGGGAAACTGAAATAACCAGAGAGAGCTTTCTTACCAAATACTATTAAGCTAGGCAGAAGTGAGTAGTCTTTGTCGATAGATCTCTATTTTAGTATTTTGTCGAAAGCGCTTTTTTTCACGAATTTATATAATACAAATTTATTTGACGATTTTTGATTTATATCGCGAACTTATTTGTTTTATTATTGTTATTAGTTATTCAATGAAAAATGAGTCTTAGTCGCGCTGTTACCCTTTTGAAGTAAAATCAAAAGAAGCGTGCTCGAAGATTGGAAGAGAGCATTGATGACAGCTATGAAAGACGTAGTGGTGAAAGAATGCGTAGACGACGTGCTGTCATTTTAATAGACTTAATTATAGCCCAAATTTTAACCATTTTAAAGAGATATCAGTTTTAGAAATTTTATCTTAAGATTTTATACTATAGCACATTTCTAATAGGTTTAACGAATTACATGTCATTTATTTGAATTCAAATTTATTTCAATGACTTAGTGCTTACTAAAAAGATGTAATTTTTTTTTAAAAAAAGAAAGTTGTTATATGGATTTGAATGATTGTTTTGAATTCTAGAATTTTGTGCATTTGCAATGCACCTAAGTTAGTAGCGAGAGAAGCGAGCTTGGCTTGCAAAGCAAACCATATAAGATTGCGTAGCAATTTTCGGGGGTTGGCGAGCGTCAGCGAGCAGGGGGCGCAGCCCACTAGTTATTTTAAATTGCGGTATTTTTTTTTCCTTTAACTCTAACAAACACAACAAAAAAATATACTAGACTACCTTACTAGGACTAAACAAAAACAAAGATACATCCCAAACATAATAGTACAATGAAGTACATATACCTGCCGCCTAATATCTCGTACTCTCAACAACACAACTCCAATTTATTACTAAATAATCCCTAAATCCCTGAAACAGAGAGGAGTATACATGAAAAAAGGGAAAAGTAAAAAATTCAATGGGAGAGAGATAATCATGGTCAAGAAAAACAGGAAGAAAAATAATCGAAACTTGTTTTTTTGTTCTAGAAAAGGCTGTATTAGCTTTCCCATAACGTTTTCCCATTTTATGAGAATACGTTCCAGTAACAAAGCAAGAAAATAATCAATCAATTGGAAGGATATGAGAGATGTTTTTCACTAAAGGAAATACTATTATCAAATGTCTGCAAAGAAAAATAAAACTAAAAAAGAATGTTTTTTTTTCCTTTCGAAGCGTGCAAATATTCCATTAAAAACTGGAACTTAAAACACCCCGTCAGCCTATTGATGATTAATCATTGTATGATATATAATGATGAATCCAAAAAGCGATTACGAAAAAAAAAAAAATTTTTTTTTTTCAGAAGGGCGAAAGGATGCTTAGCACAAAATATTTACAAGAAAGAATAAAACTGGAAACAATGTCCCCTCTTGGAAAGTTTTGGCGATAAATTATTCATTTTTATGGCTTGACATGACGTGAAATTTTCTTCAACACTGTTTCATAAGATGTAGAATTTCAAAAACTTTAATGATCAGTAGCATCTAAAACTGGATAAGAATTCGGGATACAGAAAAATGGCTGCATTAATTCTCGATGTTAATATTCGAACGGATAAGGAAGGAAAATTCCAAAGTTTATTGACTAAATTCACGTAGATGTGGAGAGTTAGGGAATTAATCAAGCTATATAAATGAAAGGGGGAAAAACTTTTATCAAATACTTGCCATTTTTTACTGAAAATCATTTTAAAACTAATATTTATTCAAATATGCACACAAAAATTGGTTTAGATACAAGGAAAAGGTCAGTTGGTCTATTTATTCCGGCGAAAATTCCACTTTCGGTTTTTTTCCGTGAATATCGACGTTCATATACGTAGTCGATTTGATAAATGTCCGAAATTCAATCGAAGTTAAAACATTAATATCATTTCGCTCCCAACACCAAAAAATATCGATATTAAAAAGTGAATGAAGAATAATAATAAAAAAAAATTTATTTACATTATTTTCCCCTTATAATTTCTTCATAAAAACTTCAATTTATCCATCCATTAAATGCAGCCAACATTCAGTCTAATTTCAAGCATTTATATTTCGCTCCTACGCAGGAGAATGTCGACATTCATCCGTGAATGTTTAATAAAAAGTAAATTTATATTTTCCTCCTCACAATCCTTTATTTAAAGAATTCTGAATATCGACACAACGGTGTCAGTGAAAAATAATGATATTTAACGAAACTAGTTTTTCACCATTCACCGTCAATACTATGTTGAATGTTGACAATTACTACTGCAAGAAAGACATAATGAAATTAAAAATAAATTATCGAATAATCAAATAGACGACTATGTAAAGTTCAACAATTTCGAACGTTCACAGTAACATAAACTTAAGGTTCTCTTTTGGAGTAATCAATTGCTAGAAATACTATTTTTTTAAAGTGAAAATAAAGTTCTATTTTTGGGAGAGGGGAAAAAAACTATCTTTCAAAGAGTTTTAGTTTTAAAATTAAGAATTGAAGAAATTTTTGACTCCGTTTTTGTTTCAGTTTCGTTTGTTAGCTCCGTTTAGAAAAAAATTTTGTACAGGATCCATTTTAAAAATAAAAAAATATTGTAAAGGGTCCAATATTTTTCTTTTAAAAATAAAAAAAATATTGTAAAAGGCCAAATATTTTTGATTTTAAAAATGGTAAATATTGGACTAACAAAAAAATTTCGAAACAAAACTATTTTGGGTGAAAAAGTAAAAAAAAAAAAATTAAGGTGAAAATAATTTTTTTTAAAAAGTCCATTAAAGGACCCAGACCTTTTTTAAGAGTCTTCCATTAATGATGTCACGTGTGAAGGCGAATGAAGGGTAAGTGAAATTGTATGTGTGAGTTTGTGACAAGTGTGACATCACACAATTTGTTCGAAATAAGATAATTTAAAATCAGCAAATTAAATATTTCTATATTAGGATTTTTAGGTTTGCTTTTTTTAGGTTTGATTTACGCTTATTTAAAAAAGACAAAATAATTTTGGATGCACACATTGAGTGCTCAAAAATAGACACCCATTCTGGAGATTCGATGGACATGAATGAAGGAAAAAAGGGATTTGAAACGGAAAAAATTTCAAAGAAACCAGAGTCACGTTAACTCATCTTGATGACCTGGAATTTTGTTTCATTCATGCGTCTCTAAATAGCGCGTGGAAAAGCATTTCGCCCTTATTTTTCTTTTGACCACCATTGTTTTTCTAGTTTTGCTTTTTCACTTTCATTTTTTACGCGAGTTTCCCTCTGGACTCCAAAGGTTTGTTTAATTTTTGTTTTTTACCTTTTTTTCCATTTTTCTCAGCAATTCTACGTTTTCTGTCTTCTTCAACGTTTGGCGAGTCTTAAGTGTGGGGGCCTATTTTTGAGTGCTCGAAACATGTCGGTATTTATAACCCTCTTCATAATCTTCATATTTTTTTAAGCAAATAAAGTTTTATATCATAACGTATATCAGGCCGGGATAGCCAGGTTGGTATGGCACTGGGTCCATGTTTAAGATGTTGTGGGTTCAATCCCCACCGGCTGAAGAATCCCCATGCATACCTGCCAACTTTTACGCATTCAGCGTAAAATTTTATTTTTATATTTAAAGTGGTAGTAAATATATACTAATTTTTCTTTTATAAACTTAATTATTAAATGATTTTCATCACCAATATTCTTACAAAAATTAAGCATATATATTAATGTGTGTTATTATCATAGTTGTCAGCTTAAGCTTTTTCAAAAACAACGTATTTTTTGCTTAAAATTGAAATTTTAATTTCTTTTTAATGCCACTGGGAAAAATCATAATGGAACGGATTAAAAGTTGGCAGGTATGCCCATGTAGTAAATGGTGACTGATGCACCCTAAATCTGACGAGTCACATAGTCCTCCACGTACCCAAAACGAATCATACCTCTTGGGGCATTGATACAGGAGTTTCCTAGTCTTCTGGATTGGTTCAAAATTACAAGGCTACGGAGTTGAACATTAGTAGTCGTAAACCCAAAATTGGATCGGCTGTTCAACGATGGTTATAACATAAAATATATTAGTCGGGATTATTTTCACAAAAATAGCAACATATCAAAGAATTCTCATACAGGGCGCGTTCTGAAAGTAATGATTTTATTGTGACGCGACTATTGATCGCAGCGCACTCAGATTGGTCGAAAAATGTGGTGGGTCTCAGGTCGCTCGGAACAGTGTCTTCGCGCAAAGTCTTTTTTTCGATCGAGTCACGGCGTGATGGAGTGTTCGCTGGAACATCGGTACGCGATAAAGTTTTGTGTGCGCCTTGGGAGGAATGCGACGGAAGCTCATCATATGCTTCAAGACGCCTTTAAGGAGGAATGCATTTCGAGATCTCAGAGTGGAAGGTGGCACAAGGCCTCCAAGGAAGGAGTGTCGGGAGAAGGTCACCGACGAGCCTCGTTCTAGACGCCCAACAACAGCCCGATCCGATTAAAACGTCCAGCGTGTGCGTGAAGTTTTGAAGTCAGACCGTCGGTTAAGCATTCAGGCAATCGCTAACACCCTGAACTTGTCAAAATGTGTGGTACATGGGATTGTGAAGGAGGATTTGCAAATGCGAAAGGTCTGTGCGAAGCTTGTGCCGAAGGTGTTGACGGAGGATCAAAAAGAAGTTCGAGTTTCGCGCAGTGAAGAATTGTTGGAATTGATGAGTTGGTGGCTCAGCCTCCCTATAGCCTTGACTTGACGCCATGTGGCATTTTTTTTTTTTGTTCCGCCGACTGAAAAGAGAGCTGAAGGAAAAGCACTGGAAGTTGGTGGAGAACATCCAAGCTGATGAGGCATTCCCGTCGAGGAGTTCCAAGGCGCCTTCCAGGCGTGTCAAAATCGTCTCCGCACGTGTATTAATGCACAAGGGAACTATTTTGAAGAATTTTAACCATTTGTACAAATAGGATCAATAAATCTATTTTTCCCAGAAAATGCGCATTACTTTCAGAACGCACCCTGTATATCATACTTTGCCTAAAAACGCCAGGCATTAGGTCTACAGAATGGCACTGTTTCAGAGTTTCATACATTGCAATTTGCATATTTAAAGCAATGCTCGTTTTTGCAAAGAAACAAAATAAAATCACAAACATATAGTATATGTGTAAAAGCCCAAATGTTATATTTAAATAAAAGCTCTCTGAGAGAGTTCTATTTGGTTTCCGGAAAAAGACATAAGGAAAGTACTTTCGATTCTAGGTTTCTCTCCTGGAAAAAAAAAAAAAGTTTTTCGGGGAAAAATAGAGGAATCGATCGGGTTGGTTAATCTTTTCCGACGAAGAAGGCGGCATTTAATCCAGAGGAAGTTCAAACAAGCATCGCCCATGAGAGATAAAAACAAGGAAAAATAAAATCCCTCCCTAATCCGCTTAAACTAGCACTACATCAAAAGCAAATTGTTCTCTTTTTTTTCCATTCCATTCGTAAGAGACAACCAAATATCATCTTTTTTTTTCTATCATCATAACAATAGTTATAAGGTAATACAAAAAGATGAAATAAAAAGTAGCGAGATAGTGATGATTGCTTTCAGATCTTATTTTATCACTTGTTTTGCTTCGCTCAAGAAATTCGCCAGAAGAAAAAAAAATGGATTTATCGATTCTCTGACAAGTGAAAATGAAACGGATTTGTTTCTTTTCTTTTCGGGGAGAAGGGGGGGGGATAACATACCGCTATGAAAAATTGACAAAATATGTTATTTTAATGCAATGAGAATACTGGTGACTTTTTTGCAGACGGAAAAAAAACACTTCGTACCGCTATTTTACAATTCTAAATAACAATAAACACACACTGCATACGATATTTCTAAATATTTTCGTTATTAGTGAAATGTTACAAGATATTTTTCCCCCTTCTTAACCTTTTGGCGCAGGATGGGACACTTTTATATGTCCCTTTAATATTTATATAACATATATAAAATACCATATACAGTATACCATATATAGTTGCACCAGTCGAATCAATATTCAAAGCAATTTGGTGCTCTGACTTATAATAAACGTCGTAACATTAACCATTTTAATATAATAAAATTTAAATTTATCTAAAGTTTTTTAATTAGTTTACAAAAATTTAAATATTATATTTGTTGAATTTCTTCCGTTTTATACATTTTTAAAGTTCTTTTTCCTTCTTAAACCTATTAAAAAAGCAAAATTGACTAGCTCAGATATTTACGGATTAGAGACTAGTTCGGATAATTACAGATTAGAGACTAGTTCAGATAATTACAGATTAGAGACTAGTTCAGATAATTACAGATTAGAGACATCTTTGATTTCCTTATATTTATATTACTCATCCTATCTAAAAACGAATAATCATAGAAAAGTATGAATTGCGGACACTTACCGATTCTTCGACGGGATCGACGAGAGCTTCAGAAAAACAAGGTTTGTCATTCCATTTGGAAGGGCTGCTGACGACTTCAGCGTCGCCATTTTCCATAGGATGATGATGATTATTCTCGCTCACCCTGCAATTAAGAATAAAACATCAAAAATGGAATGACAAAAATATGTAACGCATTATTATACGAAAATAGTAACCATAATGATATTTAAAACATTTATTACATAATCTCAGCTTACGAAGTAATCCAGATTACCTGACATCAACCTCTTAAGAAGGAACAGAATCCTAGCTCTACATAGAGTGGGCAAGAATTTCCCACTTGAAAGACAAAACGTACCTTCTCTTTGGAATAATAGTCAAATAGCATCAGATGAGTTGCTTAAAAGCATAAATCTCAAAAAATCTTGTCTAAAAGGTATGAATCTCAAGAAATATGCATCGGATCAAAATCTTAAAAGTAAACGTACGAAATATTTTCAAAATGTGCATCAAATAAAACCAAACTCAATCCCAGTAAAGGGGTAGCACTTCAGCTTCTATATCTGAAAAAGAATGACAAAAATATTGTTGCGCAGCCGGCTTAGTGGGTGGGAAGACTACGCACAAGATTAAACAAAGCAAAATTTGGATAAAACGTACCTTTTGTTTTACATATTTTTAAATAATCAATAGAAAAGTGATTAGAAATAAAATTCACAATTCTTTTAGTCCAAATGAATTAAAATTCTAAAATACATATTTACACATAGAGAAAAGAAATGACGAGTGTGAAAAAGTTTCTTTTCATCTTTTCTTTATATGCTAAAACTATATTTTTTTCATAAACATATTTTTTTTAACTTCATTCTCCTTCACTTCAAATATCCTTTTTTTCCATTTTTTTTTTCTTTTTTTTTTTAAACCCACTCCCTTTAAAATTAAAACCTTATAATATTAGGTTAAAAGTAAAGATCCAAACTAAACAAATGTATCTTTAAGTTATCTAATGTTAATTAAAAAAGGGGAGCTCAAAGACCCACCCACACATGGAGAGAGAATTTTCGGATCAAAATCTCCTTATATGATAAATATGTTATCAGTTTAATTATGTTTATTTGTTATTAGCTTAATATGTTGTTAGTTTATTTAATTATAACTAAATAAATTTAAATATAACCAAAAAATACTTAATTTTAATAGTAGTATATATATGCGGGTCCTGGGC
>NC_092204.1:25867254-26048013 GCF_043381705.1 Parasteatoda tepidariorum
CCCAGGACCCGCATATATATACTACTTTTAATTGTTACGTAATTAACATATTACTCCCGCAATAACTAGCTTTTAATTTTTAGAAAATTCTAAAAATTGGTGAGATTAAATGAACAAAAAACTTATTTCTCCAAAAAATATTGAAACAGCTTGATTTTTTTTAAACTTAATTTAAGTAAAGTTTAGACCAAATCCTATTTTTTTTCAGCAATATTTTTTAATAATTTAATTTTCCAAAATTTATAAATATTTTAAGTTTGATTATAATCAAATAAAAAAAAAGTTCAATTTTCGCGTTCTATCAAACCTAATAGCAAATAGAAACCATAGAAATCTTTCTAATTTGTAATTATTATTTTCTATCAAATAATTTAAACATCGAAAATATTCTTTTATTTTCAATTTTTATTTATTTCATTTACTATTTATTTTTATTACTACCTAATTCCATATTTCTTCCCCGTTCTAAGAGTTTTTGAAATATGTGTAGTGCTGCCATCTGTTGTCAGGGAAAAGAGACTAAGCAGTCAGTAATAGAAAAGAATAATTTTATATTTAACTATCATCCAAGCTACTTTTTTAAAGTTAAAATCGTAAAATAAATCAAAGAAATGTGTTTGCTAGTACTTAGTACAATAAAAGAGTTATGAAAGTTTAGACACAAAAGTTTTAAAATAAATAATTCAACAAAGACACTTACCTTATAACAAATTTATAAACACAATTGGCGAAAAACAATTTAAAACTGATCATCTTACACTGTCCAATTCAATCATAAAAATTCAAAAGTTATGCAGTAACCGTAACTACAGACATTACTCAGATATTGCGGACATTACCATATAAGAATAGACTTTTTGCTGTTAGTTAACTAAAGCCATTTGAATTCAGAGACTGAGTACTTAAAGCATGTTAATTAAACAAATGGATTTAAATTATTAATACATATTAATAATAACTGAAATTAGAATAAAGTTGTTTCTTAATATTAAGATAAAAGAAATAAAAAATCCAGAGCGATAACTCCCAGCCTCACCTCTGAGTGTAGCCAATGGAGTACAAATGACTATACTAGATTATATTTGATTATATATTTGACTAATTTATATTCTTTGCTAATCGTGCCCATAGTCGTATTTACCCCAAATAGAAAATTCACGTAAACTCTGTATCTTTTATTAAATGGAAGTAGATGGCAAAAATAAATAAAAGCAATGTACTAGTAGTCGCTACTTCCTCCGAAGTTTGTAGTGCAGTGCGCTAATTTTTAAAAGTAGTTATGTCGTGAGATAAAAAAAAAAAAAAAAAAAAAAACTGTACAGCGATTCCTAGCAACTGCTTTTAACTTTAGTTAAATAAAGAAACAAAGTTCAAACGCAAAAAAAATTTCGAATCTGATTGGTGCAAATCTTGCGCGGGTCCATCAACGAACGCAGTAAGAATGCCTCTGGGGCGGAACGTTAACATCTACGCCTGATGCTCGGAAAAATCGGTGCGAAATCGATCGAGTTGTTTTTGGTCGAATCCAATTCTAAACAAGTGACTTTTTTAAAATTCGATTTCACGGGAATTATAAATTACGTTTTTGTGTCTGATTTCGCAACTCAAAATAAGGTCTGCATTAATTAATTCGATTATTTGCGGAAGTCCTAGAACGTGAAGATCCGATCATTAGATCAAAAGATATTCAGGGAGGTCCGTTTTTTGTTTTTCGCACTGTACTTTATTTCTTGGAGGATATAAAAAAGCACTGATCACTTAAATCACAAATATTTGATAATTTCCCAGCATTTCATAAATCATTGTCGAGAAAAGTATACAGTTCGAAAGTTAAAAGAACAAATTCGCAAAAGTGCTTTAGAATAAAAAAAAATATTTCATGTAAACATGAATTAAAACCTTTGAATATCTCCTCATATTTAACCAAACCAATTTTTTTATTCAAAATCATTTTGAATATTAGTGAAATTTAAGTTCTCCTGCTAAATTTGTCTTCTAAAAGTAGCGAAGTAGTTAGTAGACGCTGCATTTAATTTTAAAAAAAATACAGTACAGAACCCGTCATGCGGAAATCAGAAAACCGGAAAACCAAAAAACCGGAATGAAATTCCATTTTCCCGTCATTTTCAAAAAAAAAATTTTTTTTTCCTCATAAGATTTCTGGATTTTTCTTTTTATTTTGAAAGAAGGACCTTACCATCATTTTGGAAATAATCATTAGTGTATTACTTCTTTTTAAGATTATTTCCAATTTTTTTTTTTTTTTTAGTTGGGTTTAACAATAAAAAAACGGCTTTTTGTAGCGATTCAGAAAACCGGAAAAATCAGTTATCCGGAATAGCGATGGTCCCGATCGTTCCGGATAATCGGTTCCCTACTGTAGTAGTAGATAATTACAACTGTAATAAAGTAGTTGTCAGGGTGCATAGTCAAATCTTTCAACAAAAAATAAGCACCTTTTAAGTACTTTTTAATCACTCAAAAATATTTTTAACCACTATATACATTAACAAAATGCAAAATAATTTTCTAAGACTTTAAATGATCGTGAAAAAATAACTAGTTTCTGACAAAGAACTCTTTTCTTGATTATATTAGTCATTATAAAATTATCGAGAGATTTTTTCGGTTCGATATCGGAGGGTGGAAAATAAAGTCTGGAATTGAGAACATCTTGAAAAATGCAGCATAGTTGTTGTACATGAGAGTGCAATAATCTCACCGAACCCAGATCAGCAGGCGTACATAGGGACTCGCAAGTATTTTACCAAACATGTAAAATGTTTGGTGTTTTCATACGCTATGGACCGATGGTGCGCCGAAATGGATTGTGGTGGAATGAATGGTGAAAACGTTGAATAGAACAATGATATAAAATAGGTGAAAAAATCTCATCTTCGAAAAGGGAAAATAAAGCACTTTTTAAAAACACCCCATGAAAAAAGCACCTTTAAGGGCTTTTAAATAACGAAAATCGAAAATAAGCAACTTTAAGCACTTTTTAGAAACGTTACGCACCATGAGTTGTTGTTAATTACATTTGTAATGAAGTAGTTGTAGTTATCTACAAAGAAAATGTAGTTTTTCCAACCACTGCTCTTAACCTAAGATGATTGGGTTTTAACTTTTAGGGAATGTGTACGTAGAAGAGTAAAAAAAAAAAGTTTCAGGGAGTGTACGAGAGAGAATTGATTGGTAATAAAAAAGTTAATTTGAAAAAAGTTAGAAAGATTTTAGAGGAGATGAAAAGATTTAAATCGGTATAATTAAGAACGACATTAAAATGAATAATGAATGACGGTCTTAAAATGTATGGTAACTAAAAATTTTCATTTTTCAATTTGCATGCGTATTATCTTTTTAAAAATTATATTTTCTTAAGTGTTCAGTAACTGTTTTTAATACCTTCACTAATATATTGTCTACTTTAAATTTTAAAATAAAAAGTAAATTTGATTATGATTTTATGTGGTTTTTAATTTAATCACTAATCACGGCGGCTACGCAACAGCATCAGTGATAGCTGGACAGTAAATTCTTTAACGTGAGTAAATAGAGAGATTTTGCACTTTCATGGAACATTTCAGCCTTTAACACACGTAGATTCTGCACAATCCTATATATCGTCCATTAACGTGAATTAGCCAGCCCGTACTACAGTAATCAAAACTAAAATTTTGCTTAAGCTTTTACACACTTATTGTAATTGTTGATTATAAAATAGGCGTAATTATTGAATTACCTGTTGGATAGTTTTGGCGACAAAGATTCTAAGTTGGCGATCGCTCTGTCTCTTTCATTTTTCATTTCACTGTACTGACGCAGGGCCGACTCTCTTTGTTGAACAGCAGCCGCATTCTCACGCAAAACAGAGTCTCTTTCTTTCAACGCCAACTGTAAGCCAAGTTTGAGATTATTTGTGCTGCTCGATCCCTCAAGTTCTGAACCTATAAAAGAAAAAAAATTACATTTATCAAAAATCAGGGTTTCAACCTAGAAATATATCGAATGTCTCTTACAAATACGCAGATTACATCAAGTGCAACTGGTTTCACTATTAAAGTTCAGGGGTCTATCCAGGCTGAATTTACTACCGTTTAGCGGTACCTTCACAAATTTAACTTTAGGAAAAACGGTAGTTTCACAAATTCAATTTTAGGAAAAACGGTAGTTTCACAAAATACTTTTTCTTAAAATTTCATTTTTGTATCCCCTAAGAAACGATAAATCCATATTTTTGCGTTGATTTATTAATATAATTTTTAATTTTTCACAAATTACGTCTAAATTTTCACAAAATAGGTACCTGTCAGAAAAACATAGACAGACCCCTGAAGTTTCCATACACATGAAAAATTTGGGGCAATATATATAAGGCACGTTTTCAATTTGTTCAGGAGAGCGTTTCTAGCGACAAGCACCCCTCCATCTACAGCAGTGTTTCTTAACCTTTTTGATATAATGGACCACTTTTAAAATTTAAGAAGTCACGGACCACCCTCCTGTGAAAAAAATAATTGCAAAAAACCTCAATAATTAGAAAATATTTAATTAAATTATTTTAATAGTATATAAAATTTTTAAAATTAAAATTTTAATGTGAAGGTTGCTGCTGCTTTTCCTTAATTAATAAATTGATTTGGGGGATGGTTTTCGACAAAGCAATATCATGTTCAATATTCAATCGATTTCGATGTTATGTTTTTATTGTCACAAGTGTGGAAAATCCCGCTTCGCAAAGATACACTGTAGCAAACGGAATTATAGCTGCCATAGCTCGCTTTACAAGCAATGCAATGGGTAGGCTTCCAAACGTTTTAAAAATTAGGAGCAGTCAGCAGACCCCTAAAATATAACTCATGAACCCCGTGACGCTTCGGAAATAAGGGGTTAAGAAACCCTGATCTAGAGGCAATAGGAAGTTTTTGTGGAGTGATGATTCAGTGATTAGTATTCGAGTGATCATTCAGAATAATGTTTATTTTTTTTCTTCCTTTTATCGCAAATTTTGACTTTCTCTTGTCAGCAAAATTAAGCAAATTAAAAAAAAAAAAAAAAAAACTCATGCAAACGTAAGTAAGTTGGTAACTTTTGTTTATGCTTTTACTTTTACTGTAGTCATCCACTTTTAAGAATATTAGGACGAAACACAAATGAAAAATGTAATTTTTAACTAAGCAAAATTTACGTTTTAATTCATTTCATAAAATTTTGAAACTATTTGGAAAAAAATTTTGTCCAACTTTTTCTTTTTCTAAAATTTAACTTTGATTTCAAATTTGAAGTTTTCCGAGAAGTGCAATTATTTTTATGATCCAAATTTTTTTTAAATAAACCCATTTTAGGGTCATTTTACGTAAGCACTGCTCATATTCCTCGCCTCATAGAAAAAAAATTCAGAAAATATTTCGCACATTGAGGTGCTTACGCAGTATTCTAACGGAGCCTTTAGCAAAAATTCCAGTAACCTGAAAAGTACCTACATGGGAACAATAAGAAATGTCAATAATAGTATGGTGATTTTTTTTATGCTTCTCCTATACGAATTAGTATTATTTTTCCAATAATTTTGCTTTTTAATACAAAGCTTACTTTTTCACTTCAATTACTGTTGATTTTACGTAATTTATTTTTATAGATTCTCGTTTCAAAAGCATAACTATAAATAAAATAAACACGCTGCTTCAAATAATTTTAGAAATACTAACGGGATACTTGCAAGTTACGTAGTGTGGATATCTCGATCCTGATTGGTTCTTGAAACGTTGCATTTGTTTACATTAGCAACTGTACTTTCCATTCAAGTAAGAGTGAGCCAAGCCCGACAAGTAGCACTTCTCTTACGTGCCACATTCTACATTCTTTCACAAAGATTTCAATTCTTGCACTATGTATTTCTTACTTAACACAAAGACAGGCACAAAGCCATGAAGAACATAAACTAATTATGTATCGAAGTTTCCAGGTACACAAAACAGAATATAAATCACTGTTACAATAAAATACATAAACAAAGTATAAATATAAGTTAAGTAAAATACGTAGACGCGAAAGAATTATATTTCAATAAATTCGATGAGTGATACGGCGCTGTATTCAATTAACTTCGCATTAATTAACATTCTAACTTATGTGGAGACACTTAACCCAACTTTAACACGCCATTTTGCTTTTAAACTATCGGCTGGCGCTGACGTCATAGGTCACATGTGTGGGTATTCGTGATCTTCTTCTTGAAGTGGAAGTACCTTGAAAGTCAAGTCTTGAAGCGCAAGTAAAAGAAGTGCAATTAAGAGACGCAATCCGCCAATACTATGATGTCCAGGCTGATCATAGCGTTTTTCTGACGTAACGAATAAATTATGTAACGAAGAAAGAAAATATTAAAGAATGTGAGAAAACCTTTTTTTTTTTAACGAAAGCTTTAAACTAGCAAATATCACTGATCAAATCTTTATAACATTTGAAAGAAAAAAAAATCGTCTGTGGCAGTCTTATTTTTATCAATGACGAGTTCTAAGCCAATGAAAAAATTCCATTTTTCGTACGGCTCTACTTAACGAACTAATTGAAACTTTCGAACGAATTTTAGGATCGGAAACTAAATTTGCCTCTCGCAACCGCTGTCCCAATTTCAAGACGATAGCATAAATGGTTCTAGTGTTATACGAGAGACAGATGAACTCATATTATTATACATAAAGGGCAAAATTAACGGTCGCCAACTGCCACATTGCTACTAAATTGCAATTAAAAAATTGTTTGACAATCGCCACTCGATTGCCACTTTCCTCGCCAAAAGTGAGCCACATATGCATTCTATTATATATTTTTTTTAATAAATATGGAATTATTACGAATATATAATTCTGAAAATAACTTTATTTGCAGCTTGTTTCTTGAAATTTTTCCTTATTTCAAAAAATTAACCTTATGTACCTTACCACATTTTCAGAAAAACTTCAAAAGAAATGCCTTGTATTCATAAAATTTTTATTTCAAAAATATTTAAAATTTTGAAATTTTTTAAAAGTGGCCACATATGTTTTAAAAAGTGGCTACTGTTAAAAAAACAACAACTTGTCACTAGTCAGTTTCAAAATTTCCTAATTTTGTCCGTTTACAATTTTAATTGAATTTTTACAATTTAATAATGTTATGATTAAAATTGAATATTGATGTTTTTTTAATTCTATTTTTACTATTTTAATATTTTTGTTGGTAGTCGTATTTTTCATCGTATTTTTAATAATATTATAGATATTGATGTCAGGGAATCTGGATTACTTCGTAAACTGAGATAATGTAATAAATGTTTTTATATAGTCGTATTTTTAATAATATATAAATAAGAGAACAACAAAAACTTGACCTAGTAAAGAATTGATTAAGAGAAGAAAATTAAACAAAAACAAAAAAAAAAAAGAATAACGGGTATTAAAAGATTGGAGAAGAAATATAGCTGAAAGAGAAAGAGGTACAACAAAACGGCTATTGTCTTTCAAATCTCGTATATCAAACGTTGAGCAAAGGGCAAAAAAAGGGGAAAAGGGCAATTGGCAATAACGAGCGAACTCCCCCCCCCTCTTCCTTTTAGTCCGATTACAGGCTATAAAATAGAATCTGAAGGAGAGAGAGAGAAAAAAATCGTTCCATTTGATATGAGGCGTGCTGTTCTTTCATAAATTAACTCTTAAAACAATATTTATTATAATCGCATCGGAGGTCAAAATCAGAAAGCTAGAACAGCTTGATCTTTTCAAACGCTTGACCTTTTTTCGTCTTCCTTTTTACGAGAATAGCGGAATGGATTTAAGAAAATTAAATTACTCGTTCGAAATGTCTTATTAAACTAACATACTGTATTTATTATTAACAAAAGTTAGATAAGTTTTCATACTGTTTTAATATTTATTAATACAACCAAATTATTATTGTCATCAGTTTTTATTAATGAAAAATCGTTATCTTAATTATTGTTATTATAGAATTTTTTATAATTTTTCTTACTATTTATTATAATAACTTTACAACTTTTAATATTATAATCATATGAGCGGTATTACTATTTATAATCGCATCTTTATAACTACATTTTATTACTTTAAAATTTTTATCGGTGATTGTAACGCTAAATAATTTTTGACTATTTATAATTAATGTGTCAAATTTACGAGCAATCAAATTATTAATATTACTTTAAATACCACTGCGTCCACAACTGCGCTATTTTTCTCTTTTGTACTCGATATAAAAAAGAAAAAACTGGTCGTTGCCACGTGTTTGTTAAATGGAGAGTGAACTATTTAAAACATTGAAAAAGAAGAATCGCAAGAAAATGAGGAAAAAAGAAAAATAAGTAGCTGTCGCAAAACTCAAAATATTTAAAAGATTAACTTTCGACTTACTTAAAATAGTTCATTTTTAATTTTGAATCCGTAATTCTTTTATTTTTCACAGTTGCAGGTATAGATTTTGTAAAAAGTTTTTAGATTTGTCATCGGAAATTCTCGATTTAAAACCAAAAAATAAAAACAATGGTCTAGACCGGATTTTTCCAGTTTTATTTCCCGGAAAAAAAGCTATCCCCCCAAAAAAAATTTGGTTGCAAGATGTGAATTCATATTCAGCATCCTAAAAAAATATATTTACCAAACAATTGCACCACTGAAACTCATCAGATAAAAATCTCTATTGCTAGGCCTATTTTTTTCTTTTCTTAAAGTCTAACTATGTCATAATTCAGTCTATGATGTGATAAGTTCATGAGAGCGAATATTTATGACTTTTAATTAAAAATGAATTAATGCACATTCAAAGTGTGTTTAAAATGTTTCGCATTCAAAGTATTCAAGAACATTCAAAGTGTTTCGCTGACATGAATAATGCGTATAGTTCCAAAAACAGAAACACGGGAATACGAATTTGTTGCACAAAAATTCGAACTTCTAAGAGAACTACTTCAAAAAGAACGAAAATAAAAAAAGAACATCTAAAATATTCGAAAAATAACGAAAATTAAAAAGATAAAATTCTAATGTATTCATTATAGGAAAACAATCGCTTCGGTATATGAAGTAATGTTTTGTTGTATGTTATTTAACGTTCCGATTAAAAATTTCGTTTTACGAAGAAATTCATTGAAATGAAACTATGTTGTAGAGATACTATAATATTTAGCTAGTAAATAAAAAGCAAATGATATACTATTGCAATCACTATTTGCGACAATACTACGTCAATACTCTTAAAAAAATGTCAAAGATTTTGGGCACAGTGAATCATTGTTCGTATTGAAATTATTGCTGGGTCCACTAACTCTAACGGTCTCCAACTGAATATTATTATTAAAAATCAAGAAACAATTTAAAAATTTTAATGACCATTATTGTTATGTGAATCCGTCCCATGTGCTTACATAATTTCGATGCGATTCAAGCAATTAAACATTGGTTGATAATACTGCAGTAGGTTGGTTTTTTACCAAAATGTGGGGGGACTGCTCTAATAACTGTAACCAATTAAAACCGTCCAACAAAAGGTTGTTGCCGACGACTATGGTGAAAACTGTTTTTGCTGACAAAAATTGGTATAATCTAATTTTCATTAATATACATAAAAACTAAACACTATTTTTAATTATATGCTTACTTGATAGTAAGTATATCAAGCTAATTTATAAGTTTAATAATTTAAACTTATAAACTACTACTACTATATTATGGCTACTTAATTGAATACTATTAGTTACATACTGATTCGTATAATTGAATTTTCAAATTTTTTAATTATATAAAAGAATTTAAAAAATAATAATTAAAAATAATAAAAACATTTGGTAGTAAGTTAACAATTTAAAATATGACAGTACTAGAAAATACAAAAATCCTCTAAATTAAACTAAATCTTAAAATTCAATTTTAATTTTTATATTTTGAATACTTTAAAGATACGAAAAATTCACAAATGCAACATTAAAATACAGTTTTTTTTTATCAACGTACAATCTATTATGTAACAATTTATAATCAGCAATTATCAGTTAATAAGCTTCTGCCTTTTATAACCAGTCTTAGCTAATGCCCTGCATTTTTTTTTTTTCCCCAATCTGAATTATTTGAATTAAAAAACTTATAATTTAAAATAATAGGTATTTTCTTCAAATGGAAGCAATTCTTTCCTTTCACTCAGTATAAGTCATTTTCATAAATCAATTAAACTTACAACAATTATAATTTTATAACATTTATTACAAAAAATGTACCAACGAGATAATCATTTTCCTACACATTTTAATTCATTTCTAGCTTTATCTACATATCAATATTAACACGAAGTAATAATTAAAAGAGAATTCTAGTCGCGTTCTTCTTTGAAAGTTTTCTTTAATTGACAGAACTGAAAACACTGAAAAATGTAGTGATGTTACAATTCCAATGAGTATTTTAGTAAACAGAACACAATGCAATGAGATTTTCTTTCCTCTCTTTACTAATCGTTCTTATAATATTCAATAGATGGCAGCACTAAATTTTTATTTACTTCTTAATCGGATACGTTTTATGACTAATAAGAAAGGAAGAAAAAAGAATTCACACAGGTAGCCGGCCACGTTTTTTGGCAGGGTGGTTTCAGGCAATTCTAAGAAAACTAGTTTTTTTACACACCTCCCGTGTTTCCTGTTCATTGTATGCCGACGTAAGTCTACCTGTTCGGCGGCATTCTCCTCACCCCCTCTCCGAACAATTTGCCGTTAGAAAATAGAATATAAACAGAGGTGGGCGAACACACAGTAAGAATAAATAAAAAATAAAGAAAACAGAAATTGGTGGAAAATGACAACAAATAAAAATAATTTTCTCTCGTTTTCTTTATTTCTTCTTACACATTTCGAAACTGGGCCATCGCATAGCATTTGTAGTAAATAGTAAGGTCAGTTTCAATTCTATCACGTGGCAATGTCTTGAGTAAGAATTTAAAAAAATTATTACACAAAATTGTTAATTGAGTTTCTGCAAGGGAATCAAGTGGGGGCAATTGCAACCTCCTGCAAATCAAATAGATTAAAAATTATGTTTTTCTTTTAAAATTTATAATTTTTTTACTTTAAATAATAACCAATAAAGTTTTTGCCTGTCATATTAAATCCACTCTGATTCACAAACTGAGAGAAAAGTTGCAACTTTAAATGAAATATGCTATAATAACCAAGTATTTCTTTTCAGCTAAATAGAAGAAAAAATTAATTATTTAATACAAAATAAATTTTAAAAAAATGCACAACACTAGATGTCCCAGTTCTAAATTTGCTCAAGAATGTTTAATTTAAAAAAAAGTTATAAAAGAATATTTAATATTTTTTTTATTTTAAAAATTTAAATGCTGTCATACACGCTTTTTTTTTAAATCAAAAATTGAATTAAAATTAAATTGCACTAAATTACTGTAAATGTTCATGAAAACTGATTCGCACATGTAAAAATATATTTGTTGAAAATAGAAAAAAATTAATGAATAAATAGATGGAAATACAAGATTTTTGAAAAATGTTGGTGTTTATGCGTTTCAGGGGGTTATAAAAATATCCTTAAGCTATTATTTAAGCCAGTGATTCTTAATTGTGGTAGGATGGGTAATTGCATTAAGCTAAGCACAGGTGGCGCTACAGGTTTAAAATTCATCGTAAGATCTTTTGATTACTGCTTACGATTTATTTTTACGCCTAAGCTTGATAAAGCGCACCATCTAATATCATTATACTTGCTGTGTTAATAATATAACACGTTCTTTCATTTTACAATTTGCTTAATTAATTTAATTTTAACTGAAAACGAATTTGGATCATTCCACAAGCATGCTACAAGCTATAATGCTGCCCAAAAAATATCTAACGGTGATATTTTACAAAAATAAGGGATTATCACTCAAAACATGACAAACCTTACGTTTGTTTTCTAAATTTTATTTAACGGTCACGAACTTTTAGAACTAATAAATTAGAGAAAATTAGACGAATGGTAAAATAACACGTAAATTTATTTTATAACCGTCGTTGAACAGCCGACCCAATTTTGAGTTTACCACTATCAATGTTCAACTCCGTAGCCTTGTAATTTTGAACCTGTTCTAGAAAACAAGGGAACAGTAAGATGAAATAAAGGGAGAAATGTGCCTTCGCGGAGGACTTAATGATGGAACTTAACAGAATTTGCGTTACATGGAGAGGAAAATCCTGAAAACCTCTCACGGTTAACCTGACAGCAAGGCGACTAACCCATAATCCGTCTACCACTAAGGATCTGCGCGAGACGGATGCGGAATTCGAACCCGGTCACATCGTTAGGAGCCACCGCGGCTCACGCGTAAATTTAAACAGAACACACCATCATAAAACTTACTAAAATATAAAGCCTGTTCACACATTATTTTGTCAACATAATATAAACGGAGAGATGAGCCGCAAGGTTTTTTCGAATTTAGGAAGCTTTTTAATTGTTTACATTCAGTCACCGGTCCATAGATACCATGGCGATAAGTTTTTTTTTTTTTTTTTAATATTGCTCACCTAAATTAATGAGTACCTAAATGTCTTCCCTAGTTGTACCCCTTCAGATAATATCTGCAGGCATCCTACTATCTAAGCTCTGGTATTTGAAACAAATTTACTTTGAAAAAGAATTCTACCAGAAAAGAGTCTTTCCAGCTATAACAAAGCTCGAAGGGGGGAAAAACACTAAAATAGAACTGAAAGCCAATACGAAATTCGTATGTCTAATCTAAACGATAAAAAAAAAAACTGAAAACAAATAGGAAAAGCACAAACTAAACCACACCTAAAAACTAAATATCACTCATATCTTTTTCCTGGTAGACATTTCACCCCTCTCACACCTACAATCCCTCCCACCCCCCGAAAAAATGAGGAATTCGGGGGAAACGAAAAAAAAACCAAAGACAGCTGGTTCTAATGGAAGCGAGAGAACTCCAGTCATGACTGGTTCACGAAATGTCGTGACGTCATTTAAGGCACGTGACTTAGAGGCGAATGTAAAGGGGACAAAAGAAAAAAGAAAGACAAAGAAAGGTTAAGATGTAATTTTTTAACCTTTCTCAAAGCGTCAACACTTTATGTACTCTCAGTGTTCGTTATTTGCCGCGTCTAGAAACTATAAATCTTTATTAATTTAAATCTTAACTGTGTCATCTTACAAAAAAAGAAAAATCCAATAATTTTTATTGCAACTGAAAAACGAAATATTATCATTATAAAAGTGAAATAATAATCAAAGCAGCGAATAGAAGGGAGAAAAAAATTATTTTAAAGCAATAACTTATATATAAGATAAAATTCCAGTCCCACAATCAAATCTATTTTATTGAATATTAAAATTGGTTATTGTTCGAATAATATTAAGCCTAAATTATTCCCATACTCAAAAAAGGTAGTAACAAATGAAATTATCAATCGAAATACCAATTTATGAAGAAAGATGATGACCTCATGTCAATCCGCCGTCTTTAAACAATACATCCACAATCTGTAAACTAGATTTTACAAACTTATTTTTTTTAAAGAAAAAAGAAACACACGAAAGTCAACAACCTTCCAGAGCAATAAGCTACATCAATTCAATGGACAAAAAATGAAAAAAATAAATAAATATTACTTTAGAAAAAATTAACTTACATTAAAAATTAAGAAATAACAATGACATTTCTAATAAGTAATTGTATCTATTTTCCATTCTTTTAGAAACAATGTCATAGACCAGTCAATGAAACTCAATCAAACAATATATTTTTTGAAGTGAAAAAATTTTTTTATTTAAACAATGACCCTAAAACTTAAAAAACGAAATACCGAATTAAATAAAAAGGTACTTATCCATTTTCTGGCGCAAATAAATTCAGCTCTTTTATTTGCTTATATATTGATATTTATGTATTTATACTCCTCATTTTTTATTTATATTATTTTCTTATTTCTTTTATTTTTATTTAATTAAAGGAAAACGCAGTTGAATATACTGTTTTTCATCGCCGATTTTATCTCATGCGCTGGTGAAATATATGTACCGAAAAAACAATGTTTGAATTCAAATATTTTTTAATAAAATTGTTTTGCTTAGGTAGAAAATTATCCCGGCATGATTCATTAAAAAATTAAATGTATTAAAATAATGGAAAAAGAATTAAAGTATCGGAATTATGAACATGGAATAGGAAACAGAAAAAGCAAAATATTGCTAAGTACCCACCTATTAATAGAGGGTAAAAAGTATCAGTATCGGACGCACCGGATTACGGTGAACTGGAAAAATAACAAACGCTTCTTCATTCAGATAATCAGATACCAACCATAATACAGTGAAACCTCGCTATAGTGAACCTTCAAGGGAACGAAATTTCGGTTCACTATATCCGTACTGCAAACAATTTTAACTAATTTTTCCGAACTGCTCCCTTTCATTACACATTTAAATAAATGACCAATAAAAAGAAATACAAAAATGATTAAAAAACAAAATATGTAGTAATAAAAAATTTGTTAACTTTTATTTTTTATTATCCTTTGTCTTGCGTACAAAGGATAGGCTTAGGGATGGGAAACTGAGTTAGAAGAAACAAACAAGAAAAAAATTTTATGGCTACGTAGATTGTTTAAAAAATCGCTATATGTATTTTATGTAAAAATTTCCAAATTACCAAAAACTGAAGCAAAAAAATCAGTCGAAGACAGAAAAAAGTTCAAAATATCCAATTTCCTCTCTTCTGCTAGTTCACTATATCCACAAAAACTAATATTATATGTGTATAGCAAGGGAGCGAACATTTCGTTCACGATATCCGGAAGTTCACTATGAACCATGTTCACAATAACGGGGTTTGACTGTATTTATAAAATTAAACCTTATAAAATTTAGTAAATTAATGTATTTAAATAGTTATAATATTTAAAAAAAAGGAATGCCAAGTAGATTAGATTCTTTTCCCAATGAACTAATTCAATAAATAATTAATCAATAAATAATTTCAGATCTATACATATTTTATGAACTCAAACAATGCAATGATGGAGTATCTTTCAAATACTAAAAAATTAGATTACGAACTCTTCAACTTTAAAGAGATTTTTTTTTTTAAAAAAAAAGCTTTAAAAATAAAATCTTCGGTTGATAATTGGTAATTAGTTGAATAATTATTGTATTATAACAAGTTAAATAAACTTTAAAAAATAATATAAAAGCTATAATGAAAAGTCAAGAAATATTCAACCGATTCACTTGAAATTTGTGTATTTGTTAAGTACCCTCCTGTTAATTATCAACCAAATTACCAATTATCAACCAAAGATTTTTTTTAAATCTTTAAAGTTGAAGAGGTTAAGTCAAATTAATGGGAGAAATAAAAAAATAATAATAATAAAAAAAAAGAAGGAAAAAAAAAGAAAGAAAAAAACTTCTCTTAAATACAAGTATGTTTATCGAACAAAGTACTAAAAAAATTTAACCATAGAGAAGAAAATAGGTAACAGAAAGAAAAAAAAACCGGAAAAAAAGCACCCCTCTCGCAATTATGCAAATGTAACGTCCAATTGGATTCAGTCCGTTTAAGGTAAATTTAAACTACTAATTAAACAACTACTCGATCGTAATTAGATATTTTTAAGAGAATTAAGATACAAATGCAATTATATAACGCATAATAGTATATAATAAATAGTTTATTAATGAAAAGTAGTTTCCCAGGGAGTACATCTTTTAATAAGTAAAAAAATCTTAACAAAAATGATAAAATATTTTAATTTAGTACAATTTAAAAAATAATAACTAGTTAAAAAATATAATTAGTAAATTATTATACCACAATATAATGAGTACAATTAGTGAAAATTAGAACAATTTTAGAACTTCTAAAGAATCCTAATCGATTTGTTAAATGGAATGAAGCGAGGAATGTTCTTTTGCCTAAACTTTACTTTCATCCTTGCAAAATAATTAGAGATTATTTAATCACATTCGAATAATTATTTAATTATATTAAATTTGGGTTCATAACCCGAATCGAATCGGTTGTTACATTTATTCAATAATTAAAAAGGTGCTTTTTTCTAGTCTTTTTCTTCCAGTGCTTTTTTACTAGTGCTCTTTTTTTCGGTTAGTGCCATATATCTAATTTAAAATTTAAAGTCTCGGTATTGTAATTGTTGTTTTTCTGTTCCCCTTGATACGAACTTCAGAGAACACGCAGAATGAAATTTTACTTCCTCAACAAATTAGATTAGAAGTCAAACCAAATCTCTATCATCCTCTGTTCGAATGAAACCATTTGGTTATGAAATGTTTCTATTTTTTCATCCGGTCATGTTCTTAATAAAGAAACAGAATCGCATCAATGAATTGCATGCAACCGAAGTTACTATTCATAATTCGTAAGGCGGTGATCGAAGGAAGAAAAAAAACGTCAAATGAAATAGTGCCAAAGATAGTTTCGCCAAACTTAATCACAACAAGCTATTCGTAATGAACAATGCGATGCGATTTGCTGATAAAGGTGCTCCCTTTTTTAAATAATGGTTATTATATTGCTCCTTATTTACAGACTAACGGTTATCACTTTAAATAACGGATATTTTATAACGGTTTGGAACAATATAAAAGTAAGGGGGGAAAAAACTTGTAGTTCTGAGACAATAATATCTGAAAAATCTAAAGAATTAGAAAGAAAAAAAAGAGGGAGAGCTTTTTTATCTTTTTTTAAAATCGTGAAATTCATATTTGTTTCTCGAATTGATATCGACATTGTTTTATAATTATATTTTATAGTTTTATATCGCACTCTTGCAATGTTAATGTATCAACAGTCTTTCAGTTACTTCGATTACATTTATTATGAATTCATATTATTTTATCAAAATAAACTGGGGGGAAAAAATGAATAAAAATGAGAAAATTCTTATTTAAAATTAAGAATCTATGAATGATGCGAAAAATGACGATATTTCTATCTTAATATTATCTTAGTATTAGATAATATCGATTATACCGTACAACAAAACTAAGTTAGCATTGTTCATATATTCTATGTCAGCAAAAACAAGTGATTCGCACACACCCCTTAAGCACAATGCCCTAATTCATCTTATAGAGTTAGGCAAAACGAGCTAAATGATTCGAAACTATAGAATCAGTTCACTTTGGTGATTTGAATTACTTATTTGAATTTCGAATCATTTACTAATTCGAATCAGATGCAAGTTGGTGATTCGAATCTCCGCATAAATTCAGTGACTCGAAGCACTGATTCGAATCATCGAATCAGTCAGAATCAATCATTATATTACTGATTCGAATCATCGAATCAGTAATCAACTCTAATTTTAACACCCCCTATGTTTTGAGTAGAGCATTATATTTTTATGGTTAAAATGGAGGAAAAAAACATTGACAAAGTAGATACTTCATTTTAATACATGATTTGTGAAATGTCAATGTAATAATTTATAAGTGTGTACTGTTATAGTTTCCGTAAATTTTTAAATTTCTGTTATTCCTAGATTTTCTTCCTTTTTTTACACTGCTGGATAGACAAAAATAAAAATAGAATATATAGTTCTTGTGTAACAAAAAAAAAATTCTTCGAAAAATTTTCATTTTAAAAAAGAAAAGCTTAGAGAATTAATTACAAAAAAGTCGGAATTGAGTATATTACGCCATTTAAAACATTCTTACGTGATCCAAGTTTGCTGGTAATCGAACGGTGCTTTAAAATAAGTCTGTCAGAAAAAAAAATGAAAAAACACTACATCTGCCGTTCAAGGATCGAACTCTTTTTACTTTCAGAAACATTACCTCCGAGGTTAAAAATTAAGAAAAGAAATAGATATTCTAAGAGAACGGAAATCCTGTGACGAAACAGATAAGTTTTAACTGAAACAGTCAGCATTTTTTTGTTATTTACAAATTTATATTTTACAGTAAAATAAATAAAATAAAGCGATAGTTAAAATAGATTAGACACATAACTTTATTTTGCAATCACATTACTAGAAATATTAAAACTAAATATAAAGTTAGAAATATCTTAATTATATTAAATTTTCTCTATCTACTATAAAAATATCTTAAAAACCACAGTCGCCTGTATTTTGGATGTTTAATTTTACTTTACATTCTGCTTCGTTGAGCAAAGCTATTAGACTTAGAAATTTAAAATAACGATATCTTGCAGAAAAATGTACAGGGAGTACAGTCAGAAAGTGATACAGTGAAGTAAAAATGTATAGCATTTGATATATAATGTTATTATACATCGAGAATTATTGTCTGTTAAACTTGTAGTAAAAACACCAAAAGAGGACAGCTCTACAGACAGCAGAAATGCAATACAGACTTGAAAATTGACAAACTGAAACAACTGTTTTTATTTAACTTAACGCGAATTTTTATTCAAAAATACAATCTGTACCCAAAGTTCCATCTGTACCAAAGACAATGGAACTCCTTGATCAAGTACTGGGAGAAATATACATTCGAGGAGGAATTTTTGATGGAACTAAACCGCATTTGCTTTATATGGAGAGGACAGTCACGAAAACTTCCCGCGGTTAACCTGCCGGCAAGGGGTCACTAGCCTACGTAATTTTAAATGCTTTTTAGTAGTATTTCCTCCATTAGAAATATAGACTACTTATCCATTATTTCAGATTTAAAAAAAATTTCACTCGCGTGATCTTCATTTTATAAGCTCGAGCTTGCGTAGATGCCAAAACTAATAAAAAAAAGATGAATAGATTAGATGTTGCTAGATATAAATCTCCACATTTACACTGAAATTTTTAAATACAGAAACACTTAGCGAAGAAAACCGCTTGATATACTAATAAGTCTCGTTAACGATTAAAATTACTTTTTTATTTTTTCATCGATTCACACTATCTGTACCCCAAAGGTTAAAAAAAAAAAAAAATAAGCACAGATGATTATTTTTCAAATCATCGTTCATTTCATTAAGATTGACTAAGACCAGGGTTGGCAAGGTTTAGGACAGAATGGATTAATCCACGGTTTAAACCCTGGTTTAAACCGTCCTGTCCAAAACCCCTTTGTCCAAAACTGTCTTAAACTGTCCAAAACCCTTTTACTCAAATTATGTCACAATTTTATCTGAACAATATTTAAGAGGTAAAATAAACATAGAACTAATAACATATTGATAATTAAATATACTAGAGAATATTTGTTTTTAAAAGTATAATGTTTTATTAATATTGTTTGACTCTTCAATTTAAACAAAGGAAGATTAATCAGTAATCAAGTTCAATTGGTCCTCTCATTCAATAGTACATAACTGAAGTTTGGCCTTGCCATACAGGTTAAAATATTAGGGACTAAGTGCTTGGTTCGTCATAAACAGGTTTATTTATCTATAGTACTATTCAAGAATACTTTTATTTCATTCATGTTCAATTCTTTTAGCATAGTGGTGATACATCACCAGTGTCAGTAACTGAAACTGATGTTATGCCCTTCAAAACTGTTAATACATTTTTCAGTTATTTTGTATTTTCAATTTAAACTAATATATTTATATTTAAAAACAATTTTTTTTAAAAATAGATGTCTTTTTTATAATCCTGTAATGCAGAAATTATAAAATTTTTTTAAAAAAAATATTGTGAAAAATAAAAGGTTAATTTTTGAACAAATTTAGTATTTTTTTTAAGAAAAATTATTATTTTTTAATATTGCCATATTTATCCTTATGCAAAAATATTATTTATCAGTATTAAAAGCATATTTATATTTAAAGGATTAGGTATTCACTTTTGTTGTTCAATGAATTGTGGAGCTTCAAAAATTATAAACCTTTTCCTATTATATTATATTATTTTCTTTTAATAAGTTATAGTAAATTGTATAAAAAATATCAAATATTTATTGATACATGTAATTATTATGTGTACAATGGTTACACCTATAGAATTTTTACCTTTTACCAAAGTTCAAGGTTTTGGACACTTTAAGACAGTTTAACCCAGTTTAGGACAGTTTTACCCAGTTTAAGACAGTAAAACCCACGTGTCCTGTCCAAAACCAGTTTAGGACGTCCAAAACCCCAACCCTGACTAAGACTAAATTTTTTAAAGAAAAAAACTTAAAAAACTGTGTATTTTGCTAACTAAATACTTTTTTTTTCTTTTTAGAAAACATTGACTTTTAAGAAGAACAAGTCAATGATAAGCAGAAAAAAATTACAGGGGTTGGTGAGGGGAGACATCAGGTAAGGGGGGAAAATCAATCTGGAAAAGAATTTAAGGTTCATTCTTCTCTTATCAACCCTTCATCTTTACATATTATTTGTTTTATATTATCAAAATAATGATTGAAATACGTTTTAATCTGTCTAAATTCGTGATTTCATTCAATATTTGGATTGGAAATATCGAAAAACTTATGAAGACATTATTTATTATATTAGAACAGGCTCCTAAAGAAAAGAGGAAAAAAAAAACATTTCAGATGCATTCTGTGAAGCTGTTTCATTTCTAGAATAAATAGAAGGGTGTAGCACACAGACAGATGGATGAAAGTTCTTTTGCTTGGAAACGATGTGTTCTTCACCTGATGCGGTAAGAACTGCCAGCTGGATAAATTTTTTATTTGAGAGAAACTGATTTTTCACGGACATCCCCCTCGCACACAGAAATAGCAGTAACCTAAGTCTCAAGTGACGTAACACAAAGGAGGGAAAATAGCAGTGAATCCGAAGGAAGAAAAAAAAACTACAACAAAAATTAGAATTCGTTTATTATATTTCGGCACTAAGGAATTAAAATAAGCAAATAATAAAATATCTTTAAGAGACCTATCAGAGAGCCCCAATTAGTTTATTATTGCTTTTGCGTCGAGGCGATATTTTCGAACAGCTGATATTTACAACGAAATAAATGAGGAATCAAATGATTCCTCATTTATTTCGCTGTAAATTTCCCATGATTTATTAAATTTCGATTCATTATCAAAATTTTATTCTTTAACCCTTTCGCGCCGACTGTCACAAATACGTGCCAGCATAAAACCGTATCAACAGGGGTAAAAAGATAAAACTGGTAATCAAAGTAATTCTTTAGCAGTTTATTTGTGAGCGGAGTTATAATTGTTTGATTTATTTAATTCACCATTACTTTGTTCGAAATAAAATATTTAGTTCTACTTTGAATTAAAATTGATCATATATATGATTAAACTAACAATAATTAAAGTGAAAGCAAAATAAGTCTGTCAAATTAGAAACGACTACATTTAAGTTACCGTTTTTTATTTAATTACATCCTGATTCTGATTTTGTACGAATGCTTTTCTGAATCACCCGTCCCCAAGGGGTTAAAAAAGAACTACAAGTTATTCTTTCAAAATAAGGGTTATACAGGGTCCGCGCTAAGGATTTCAAATTATTAGCCAGTAAATTAGACAATCAAAAGTATTAGCCGAATTTCAAAATTCTCAGCCAAAATCAAATTTAAAAAATTTTTCATCGTTGATCTTTTTCATTGTAAACTACAAATCAAAATACAAATTTACTATAAATTTTATTATTTTTTTAAAATGCAAATTCAAATCATAAGTCATTTTGCAGTTTTAGAGGAGCAAATGAACAATGAATGGGAGAGAAGATGAAAAATGTAGATTTTGTTCTAAGGTCTTCGAGGAAAAGAAGTAGGTTAATTTTTGATCACTTCTTAGACCAGAGCAATATAAGGATAAGCCTGAAGCAACAATATATTATTTGTGTATGTTACTGTCACGAGAAATATTTTCTGCAAAAATAGTTGGGTGATAATATAATATGCAATCGGTTTTATTGACACAAACTTTAAGAAAATATTTTGTTTCAAAACATCGCGTGATCCGGCAACAAACTTGGTGGTAATCTGTGTTAGACGGTTCGTACAGTAGTCTGTCTCATGCTTACGTAATCTCTTTCGTCACATTACCTGAACTTAATGTAATTCAAATTGGTTCTGCGTTGTCACTAACGTAAATTACTGTAATCAAATAAAGAAAAATACGGGATTTGTTCAGAAAAATTCCTTTTGATCTTTTTTTGTTGTCTTTTTTTCAAGATCGAGGGAAATATATATCTTTCGTTTCGGTAGAAAAAATCATTCGCCGAAACTTTCGCCAAAACATAATATTCTTTTCGCCGAATTTACGATTTTATCGCATTTGGCGAAGTATCGCATGGACTTGAGTATATATGATCTACGTCAAAATAAGGAAAATTTTCCATTGGCCAGTTGTAGCATTGTTAACAGTGTACAAAATGTGATCACTTTTTTAAAAGTTGAAAAATCTAATTAAAAAGACTGTTGTTGATTGTAATGCAGTGGAAATTTCTTTCGAATCAACTCTCAAAATAAGGTAAACAATACATGTCTTATTTGTAAAATGAAGAAAAGATTTTATAAACAAGCCTAAAATAAGTAATTTTTAGATTATAAAATATTGATACATGTTCGTTATTTGTTATATCTAGTCGCCCTGTGACTAGAAGCGACCGTTTATTTCGCTCTATAGTATACGATATTCTTATTAACTTGATAAAAAAATTCTTCATTTGGCTTCTGATACATGTACCACGGACTAGTTAATTTTACACAAGGAAAAAAAAAAAACAGCGCATAAAATCATGGAAAAGACCGTACGCCGAAGTCCTCCACGTTTTGTCACCCCAACGTTTCTAAAATCCATAACTCCCAACTATACTGGATTTTGCCATTTTCTCCTGGTTTACTGGTTTAATAAAAATTATACCGGTCTCTTAATACAGTTTAGAAAAGTCCATAAAATTTAGTAAGTTTCCTATAAAATCCGTATCGAAATTTAAATAAGTATTACGAATACAGAATAAAGTAAGTTCCATTCATAAAAAAAAAAAAAAAAAAAAAAAAAAAAAAAAAAAAAAAAAAAAAAAAAAAAAAAAAAAAAAATTAAACTTTTTTTTTTCTTTCAAAAATGTTCAGTTTATTTTTCAGAGCTCCCTTTTCAAAATAATTAAAAAATTTAAACTATCTTTAATGAATAAAGTGGATCTTACTATTCAAAATTAAAAGTAAACTACATATCATAATTCCCTATTTAGTGAATTATGCAACAATTATCATTAAATTTATATTGCAGTAGATTTTACGAGGTATTTCTTCTTATAAATGCTGGCAGCTATGCCAATCCCAGTGCGGGTTAGGAGGAGATGAGGGTGCAAACCTGCATTAAGAACCTATTCTGTTGTGCCCCAAAATGTTATTTTTTCCTTTATACACGGGACTGCGACTAACCTTGGGTAACTGGTTTACATTATGTCGATGGGAGTTAGACTTCTTACCCCATGTATATTCTTTGCTTGTAATTAGCGAAAGAGAAATTTGCCTTTTTTCAAATGCGTACAATTGAAATTTGAAACAATTTATACACAAAAATTTATTAAACAACTAAACATTATTTGGACATAAAAAAAAATTTCGTTTTTCTTACAACTCGAAATAGGAGAGTAAGTTGCTTGTTCCAAATTAGCACCAAAACCGTTATCGAAAATTGAAACAATTTATAACAGAAAAATGATAAACAATTTTTGGGTGTACAACAGTTTTTACCTTTTTCTTATTGTTAAAGATTAAGAGCACGCTAAAGACATGCGATTCTTTTTAATGGGGGGCTCTTCGAAACATCTTAAGTTTCGGAACCACCGTCTTAAATGACTCTTGAAGGTCACAGTAATTACGCATTTCTTTATTTTTCACTTACAAATCCATAAAAAAATATATAAGATGTTAGGAAGGTCAAGCATTTTTTTTCTCTTCATGAAAGCAGTTCAAACAGAACTCAGCAGTGTGACGAAGCCAACATCCGGTTTTTAACTCAGCACAGATCGAAATTTCATTTTGAAAAAGCAACTGCGCTGGTCAAGCGTTCATAAGAAAATCAATTTGGGTTTGATTCAGGAACAAACACTGTTTTATTTAATTGTCAACTGCATAAAAGAGAACAGTTTTTTACCTCGTTAAACAAACAGTCTTCAGCTCTCTCTGTAGACAAATCACAGATTCAAGGTAGGACGATTGAAGGTAAAGAACCAGTGAAAGATTAATAAATAATCAATTTCGATCACGTATCAGTCATATTTCAGACATTTGTTGCTACGGGATTTTCGAAATTTGATTGAAGAATCAATATTTTTTTAGGCCGGGATAGCCTGGTCGGTAGGGCGGTGGGCCCATGTCCGAGAGTTCGTAGGTTCGAACCCCGCCGGCCGAATACGCCCCGTGTAGTTGGTCACTCATGCACGTTAAAAATTTGGCGAGTCACAAAGTTCTCCATGTTCCCATAACAAATCAATATCTCTGGGGGTACTGTATTGGAGATCGATCGTTCTCTGAGTCAGGTCAAAATTACGATCTATGGATGAATGAATGGATGTATGAATGGGTCCGCCTTATAAACAGGAGTGACGTATGGTGTGGCAGAAGTCGAATTCTTGGCCATAGATGGCGCCACTGAAAAACAGGAATCGCACACTCTGCCTTAAATTTGCTCGGTTTCACCAAGCATGCTTGCCCGTGTGGAAAGCGGCATTAGAACCAACCAACCAATATTTTATAAAACACTAATGCAAGTACTATTGCCAATGAAATTGAATGAAATTTCTGAATGACTGACTAATGAAATTTCTTTTCAACTCAGCCAAATTAGACTTTTGGTTGAAACTAATTCTCAGAAAGCGAGAGGTAATTTTATTCCGCTTTGAGCATTGATATGAATTTGCGACGGTTTCTGAAGTGAGCTAAGCTTAAGAAAGACAAAAAAAGAAAAAGGCTAATTTTCTGAATTTTTTAGTTTTTGACACAAAACATCTAAAAAATGCATCATACGCAAAATTTAACGAATTTTGAAATTGAAGACCAGTAAGTTCCGCATAGGAAAACATTAATTTTCAGAGGTTCGGTCAGCATCAATAATCAAAAATGAGCTAATTCGCTTCGCCTAAAAAAATTATTGGGCTCAATTTCAAAAGCCAGTGAATCTTAACTGCCACTTCAAATAAAAGGGGTCTGGTTGGCAGAGCGCTGGACTCACGTTCGTGAGAATAGGAGTTCGAATCCAGCCGGCAGAAGACTCCCCGTGTAATAAATGGTGACTGGTGCACGTTAAAACTGTTGGGTCACTAAGTCCTCCAAGTTCCAATATCAAATTATATTTCTGGGGGGTACTGAATCGGAGATTGATCGTTCTCTGGTTCTGGTCAAAATTACGATCTGGGGATAACTGAATGGGTGTGGCAGAAGTCGAATTCTTAGTCATAGATGGCGCCACTGAAAAACGACGACAACAACAACTCCAAATAAAAAATGTTAGATATAAAAATTTTAGAGCACCAAATTCTGTTATCAGAGAGCTCTAAGTTTTACAATTTTGCTCACTTTTAAGATTAAAACAAGCAAAAAAAAATTACAGTTTTTTTTTTATCACATTGTTAGATGCATCGAATTGGTTTCCTATTTTTAATATAGAATTATCTGACGTGTTTTGGAAATCGTGGGTGTAGAAAATGTAGGATCACTTTGTTTAGTACTTTATTTCCACATTGATATAAATGTTTTAAGACTAGTTTTCACATAGACTGGATTTGACGCATCAATTAGGGGCCCATTTATTATTTACAAATTATTATTTTTCTGATCTCAGTAACAATGAAACAAGAGGTAATAAAAAGGCCTTTTCAGGCAATTTGAAATACCTATTGCTAATAAAAGATAGCACTGAATAACTCTTTCACCAATGTTAAATGCAATACATCAAAAAATGAAGAAACTTTAATAGCAAACTAAGTACAAAAGAAGATGGCGCAGAAAAGTTTTCATCTGTTTAAAGAATGTCCTCCAGATCTTGACGTTCAAAATAGTTTTGAATTAAGACCTCGTCATATGAAGTTGTTTCCATCATTAAAATATCATCCTAGGGCAGACAATTTGCACTAGTGTGGCCTTTACAGTTTGCACATGCTACTGAACATTTTATTCCAACTGAAGTCGTAGCTCTGTGAAGTATATTTTTGATGGTCTTCTAACCCCAGTCCTTCCGCAATTTCACATGAAGGTAGACCCTCAGCTGCTGGAGGCAAACTAGCTAATTTGAAATTAAACTTCCAAAGTGCCTTTTAAAAGAAATGTAAAGAAGTTAGCCTGAGAAAAGCTTTATTGTCTCCCGTAGATGGACTAAAATTTTGACTCCAACATCAGCCGTAGCTTTAGGATCATTAAAAATATTCCTTTAAGGACTGGTGATCTTCTGGAAAATTTTGACAAATTTTATTTTGCCTTGACTGAAAATAGCGGAAGTAGTTTGGCAGTGACTGAAGGCGTGTAGGTGTAATAAAAAACTATCGTCATTCTCCTTTACATATGAAGCAAATAATTTGCGCTTAACAAGAAAACGCCGTTTATGAAACACAAAGCTAGATTAAGAGGGATGTATTCCCAAGTCCTCAAAACTTTTGAGACCCATTAAAAGGGACCCCTCAAATTTCATGAATGTATTATAGATTTTTTTAACTTTCTAAAGAACTATTACATATTTCTAAACATATTGTTTCGCAATCTTCCAATAGAATCATTAAAAATTTTATGTATTTTTTTAAGTGTAAAATCCAGGAAATATATATATATTTGGCCATATCAATTAAGTATAATATTTGGTCATATTATTACCTTCTACCTCTTTCTCATCCCAACTTCTTAATTTTATCTGTTATTTTCTTTTGCTTAAGTCCCAAGTGCTGGTTTTTCTAACTAATTTTCTGAAACCATCAAGAAAACAGTTACAATTTCTTGGATCTCAAATATGTAACAAATTTAGTAAGAAAGGAAAATTCTAATTTATTGCTTGCAATTTTTTAACTCCGCATGTTTATTGTTTAAATTTTGTGTGCTGTACTTTTAGAAGCATTTATATGTGTGTACTGTCATTTTCGTATTTTAATTACTAAACATTTAAAATTTCAGACAGGAGGTTTTTGCTAACATAGAAGCTTTAGGATAATTTGGTATAGTATGGGCTTCAAGTAGCACCATTATACCCTAATCCAACTATGATGGAACATTCAGTTTTAGCAATAATTGAAACTCGAATGAAAGAATAAAGCCGCAAAGCAAGTTTATTGTTATGCAGAAATGGGTAATAACTCCCTCAAAGTAGTAAAAGCGTGCGTAAAAGGGGCGCCTAAAAGGAGTAAGGCAGTTTATTTATAGAATGAAAGCCATACCCATAAAAATTATCGCTGCGTCTTTTTTTTTTTTATTTGTTGGGTCGGAATGAACAAAATTTTAAAATTTCATGCACTCTGAATGCTTTTCAATTTACGTAATTTATATTTTTCATTAGAAAAGCCATTTTCGGATTATAAGCGGTTACAACCAGAGTGAAAATTTTTTGATGACTGATTCTGAGCAAACCGCTAAACGACATTTAATTTAAATTAGAATTTACTGATCCTAATTGAAAATTGAGCAGTTTTTGTGTTCTCAAGCTCATTTCAAACACCGTGTCAATCTCTTATTATTCGTGTTTTGGATGTCCTAAAGTGAAATAAACTAATTTACAGCTTTCTGGAAATTAGTATGAAGCATGGCGTTTTTTTTTTAGATCTAATTTGGGCTAAAAACAGGTACAGTTCATACAGTTCGGATCGGAATTTCGATTGACGATTTAAAAAAAAAAAATGACGATAAATTTTGATTGTGGCAGTTAGAAAAGAACCAAAACTGCTATTGTCACTAGGCACGGAACTCTAGATGAAATTTGGGTGCTCAAATTTGTCAGAAAGTAATCGAAATTTCGATTGCAACATTCCACCCTCTAGACATGAGAGCTACTTCATAAAAACATAATTATATCATCATTTGAGTTAGAATTAATGTAAACATATTTTGCCATTTTGACTCAATAGCCAATTAGATGAGATTTTTAAACCTAGAGAAAGACTATTGAAATGAAAGAATAGTTACTAATTTTTGTAAATTTTTATGAGCCCAGATCCAGATAATGCGCGCGACGAAGTACCGTTTCAAATACTAAAAACTTTTCCAAACGCTTCTTATTTTCACAAACGCCATCTTCAGAACTATCATTAAGTGCTAAAGATAGGCTTAACATGATCAGACAGACACAAATAAGTATTAAAACTCGTAACAGTTATAAAAACAGAAAATAGTTATAAAAATAACATATATCAGTTATAAAAATAGTACATTATTAGCTAAAAAGCGTCACCAATGAAAAAATATTAACACAAATATCTTTTGCTCAACATGATTTGAGAAAATAAGTTTTTTACAACCTGAGCAAAAACAAAGGGATTATACACGCTACCACTAGTTTTAATAAGATAATAAATCACGTAAGCAGTTTCGTACTATGAATCACTGTTTCACCCTGACATAGCAAAAGAATATTTCTTGGAACATTCCGGGTGGTGTCGCGGAACCTCAAAAATGACGTTTCTTTCTTTTGTAAATGTCAACATGATTCATATTTACGGAATTTTTTTCTTTCTTTTGTTTTATAACCTTTGTCAGACTCACGACGTCAATTAAATGGCAGTGGTGCCAAACCCATTTTGAAAAGAAAAAAAAGAAGTGTTATTTTTTTACCTGAGGTTCCAATAATAATATGCAAATAGTGGTGACTCTCTAGAAGATAACGGGTAGAATTAAATTAACAGTTACATCTTGGAACTGTTAAGAAGGAACGGTTAATTTCAAAATTTGTTGTATTAGTTGAGGTATGCAATTGAATACGGGTACAAATACACGTTTGCAATTAAATGGGGAACTTTTTAACCCTCTCTGCAAAATAATATTTTGAAAATGCTAAATTTAATAAGATAAAAAAAAACGTCAATGCAATGAATGTTCGTGACACAAGTAGTTTTAAAAATTGTTAAAGAATGGTCGCTCTTTGCTCTCTTTTATTTCGTAAAAATTATGTCATACGTATTTATGGAAAAAAAATACTCGTGTCATACTTAAAAAATTTAAAATCAGTTGACTTTATAAATGGAGAAAAGTTTAGAGCCTTTTAAAAATCAAGCACACTTCAAATCAGTAGTACAGTACAGAACCCGTTATCCGGAAATCAGAAAACCGGAATACCAAAAAACCGGAACGAAATTCGATGAATTTTCCCACCATTTTTTTAAAAAAAAAATTTCCTCATAAGATTTTACAATTTTTTTTTTCTTTTTTGAAAGATGTTTGCCATACCATCATTTTAGAAATAATCATTACTGTATTATTTCATCGTTTTTTCTTCTTTTTAAGATTATTTCCTAATATTTTTTTTTAGTTGGGTTTAACAATAAAAAAACGGCTTTTTGTAGTGATTCAGAAAACCGGAAAAATCAGTTATCCGGAATAGCGATGGTCCCGATCGTTCCGGATAATCGGTTCCCTACTGTACTTAATAAAAAATAATAACGATAGCTGTTTTACAAGAAATAGAACGAAATATAAAACTCTCAGTTACATTATTTATCAAACAAATAAAAGCATTACAGTTTGGTCGCTTTTTCATGATAAAAGAAATTAATCTTAATTTGAAAGTTAATAAAGACAAAAAAATCATAAAATTAATACTCGAAAACCATGCAAACAGTCAATCAGGTTACTAATGCTGACACATAAATTTCTCTCCACGCTTTTTTGGAAACAAACGCATAAATAATTACATATGAATCAACAAAACATAGAAAATTTCACTAATTATTATGTGATTCGATGCATAAATCACGAATCCACGCTCTCAAATTATTGATTTTATGATCGTTAACAAATGTTACATTTCGAAATGAGAAAGTAATTTCACGATGCTGGAAGGATGTTAAGAAACATAAATCAAAATAAGGACACGATATTGCTCAGATCGAAATAGAAAAACCCGGAAGTTAGTTAGTAGGATAAACACGATCTCAGTTGTCTCAGTCCACGTTTTTTAATTTAATCAAAGATCGATTTTTTAAGGACCCAGAACACACAAGTGTTGCTTAATAAAATAATGATAATGAATACAGAATTCGTGTTATTTTAAAATTCATGTTCTGAGAAATGATTCAGGTGTCGTTATTTATGAAGGTCAACTTTTGGAAATAAAAATTAATGCAATTATAATGAAACTTTAATAATCAGAAGAGTTTGTGTCACTCCGTATTGTCAAAAACCCTGCTCTTTGGTGACATTGCATTTTCATTTCATATCAACGAAATAAAATCTAAATAAAAAGTGTACTAATAAAAAAAAAGTGTAAAAAGTGTAAGTTTAATCTTGATGTATTAAATTTTAATTATAGTGAAAATGTGATATATTTTTAGAGCTATGTGAGCTGTGACAGGCTATTTCAAAGCTTTTTAAAAACGTGATATATTTCAGGCTAGATGACAAAAAGTGCGCAAAACTACGGCTAGGTAGCGAAAAGTGAGCATTTGGTTTATCGCAAGCTTCAATACATTCATACATGACACTCATTGCTAAAATTGGGATTTTATATACCATTATGATTGGCATAAATGTGGGTTTTTAATTAAACAAAAGTTTAAAAATTAAATAAAATAAGTGCCGTTTTTCATAATTAGTTTATAGTTACAAATTTTGGATAAATCAGGGGTATGTCCAGACATTTTGTGAAAGGTCCGGTTTTCGTGAGATTGTGAAAAAATTACATTCTTTCAACCAGGGTCCGCTTTTATGAATTTGAGCAAATAGGGTCCGGTTATTGCAAAAAACTTTTTCAAAGAGTTCTTAAATTGTAAATAGATACAAGATTATGCTCGGCCCTGTAAAATTATAATACAAAAAAACTAAATTTTCAAAAATAAACAGCAATTGCTGCTTCTAAATTAGAGATGCAACATACAAATATTTGGTATTTAGCCTATACTGCTGAACGCAGAATATTCATTTCGGACGAATAATGGAAGAATCGTCTGCCGAAGACAAAACTTAATTCGTTTACATCCATCTTTCTTGTTTTCTGCCCTGGGAAGGGTTTATTCAATTAACAAAACAATAATGATGATAAACAAATTTGTGAAGGGTCCGATTTAAAAAAAATCATTTTGGGAAGGGTCCCGTTAACGGACCGCTGTAAATACTTCAAGATTATATACAGGTATGAAGATCCAAAGTATAAAATATTGATACTGAATGGATATTAATAACAAAATAAATCCTGTATGGTACACAATTTACTTAAACATATCTTCAATATTTTATAAGTGCAAAATTTAGGTTTTTATTTTCATCGCAAACCAAAACCTTAAGGCCAACAATCCTCGCTACTTCCATTATAATCTCAAATTAACATGACAGCCGCAAGGTGCAACTTTAGTCTAAGATCCTTAAAATCGTCGCACGTGTTTGGGAGTATGCATTGTTGCAACTGTCTGTTAGTTTAAACAATGGTGTATATTTGTGGTGTACACAATTATTAAAATCTTCAAAAAATTGAGTAATAAGCAGGAATTAGATATTTTACATGAAATTAAAAAGAAATCTAAAACAAATTAAAATTGTGTTTTTAGCGAAAGATTAAATAAAAGTCGAGGAAATAAAATTAACGAAACGAGAATTGGAAAAAAAGGGAAAGAAACGAAAAAGAAAAACTAACAGGGAACATTTTTTTGGAATAAAAAAAATCATTCATGCTTAGGTCTAATGCTGAAATTTTCAAAAATCATCAATGAGAAAACAATGGGGAAGAAAATATAAAACAAAGCAAACTTTTAAACATAGTATCATTGAGAAAATTGATTTAAAAAAAGAATCAATAAGATTATAAAAAAAAAAGGTGGTAAAATCTATATTTGAATAAAAACATCAAAGAAAAATCACGGCAGTGCTTCAAGCTTACTGATAAATTAAAAGATCAAAAAACTCATAAAACTACTTTTCTTTTTCTTACATCACCTATTAAAGTAGAATAACAATTCTAAAACTCGTAACCCGAAGAAAAGTCTGAAGCACGTTCCTAACTTGTTTGAAATTTTTATTTTATCATCCAGCTAAAATTAATTTCTGTTTCTTCAATCCTCATCCTATAATTTAAACTAAGAGAGTGTTTATTTTTTTAATATATATATTTCCTTCGTTTATGTCAAACAACTTAGACGAGACTTAAAAATAATCTTACATCTTCTCTCACTGTTTATTTAACGTTACATTTTGCTTTTTTTGCATAACACGAAAAATAATATAAAAAACAAAACAAAAAAAAGGCTTCTTTTTTTTTAAAAAAAAAAGGCTTAGAAACTTGAAGTTATGAAGGTACAAGAAAAATGTACAAGATATAACAACGGGATAAAAAAAATTAAGATTCCACAGTTATTTTGACAATTAGTGATGGTGTACTAGAATTAAAAAAATAAAAAGCAAGCCACAAAAATGCAACTGTTGAAAATACGTGTTGAATTTGTAGTTTTTGATAAACTTAATGACTTTTTTTCCCCCGAAACTCCACATTGTTAACTTGGTTTCAAACCTAAACTTAGAAACTTGAAATTATGAATGTGAGTGCAAAAATGTGCAATGGAAATAGTATTGGAAAAAAAAAATCGATCGTTAATTTGAGAAGTATCAGCTGTTAGACTTGTGTTAGTAAAAAATACCATGTGAACCAACCTACCGCCCGATGACCTCATTTATTAATTTAATGCGTGAGTACTTCTTTTAAAAAAAAAAAAAAAAAAAAAAAAAAATAAATAAAAAAAATCCTAATTTGTAAATAAGTTTTTTCAATTTCAAATGCTTTTTTTTTTTTTTATCAAATTTTTTACACCTTTTGCTATAAATAATGACTATTTATCCATTGTTGTTATCTTCATTTATAAGCTCGCTCACAACTGGATGTCAAAAGCAAAAAAAATAAATAATAATAATAATAATAAATAAATAAATAAAATAAATAAGAAATAAAGATTTGATGTTGCCAGACATAAATCTTAACATTTGCATCGGAATTTTGAAAAATAAATACTTAAAAAAGAGAAACATTTTTCAGTATAAATTGTTATATGATATGTTATACTGTTAACAAGTAAAAATATTTTATATATATAATACTGTATACTGTTAACAAGTAAAAATATTTTTCATTTATTGCTTTCACATTGTGTCGAGGTCTGCTGTATTTCTAAGAATTTTTTTTTCGAAGTACAGTTCAATATCGAGGTAATCGTTCATTTCGGATAATTGTTGAGTTACGAATAATGAATAAGCATAATGAAATTATGTGTTATGCATGCATAATGATCCGAATTTATAGAACAATACTTCGCCTATTTACAAGACCATTAAATAAAATTTCAATGAAAGTGGCCCTTAAATTAAGATTTAAGTCGCGATTAAAGTATAGAATACCATTCTAAAAGAATTTAAATAGATCGCCATTTTTTTTTTCTTTCTCCTCTAAACAGATTACGGCTGGACTTTAAAAATAAAAGAACAAACTTAACGATTCCATGGTATTTTTACAGAAAGAAAATATTTTTAATAAAGAAAGCAAATTCAAGAAACTGTGACGGACATCCACCTTTATCATTATTTACCTTTATTATACCTCTCAGATCTTACACAGACTAAACCCCAGCAGCACTGTTATTATTTTTTCCTATCAGAGCCCTTTTAAACGCCTTGAAAACAACACCCCATCTAGGAGGTATTCCTTGAACCTATTTTATTGTTATTATTTATTATGTACTTGTTACTTTAGAATGTCTAGTGTCGTTTGAACCCAACCCAGAAGAAAAAAGATATTTCAATTTCTATTACTCCGGAATTATTCGACCAATTTTGCTCAAACTTTGTATTTTTCCATGTAAAATTTCATTCTTTAAAATAATGTAAAAAATTATATTCTTTACAATTTAAAAAATTCTTCGACTATTTTTAAATTAAAATAATACAAAATAATGAATACTTAGAAAAATTGTATGAACTTATCTTCGGATAAATGAATTTTATATTTGCATGCAATTTTTTTTTAAAAATTCGTTTAAAAGATATGGCGAAATACGCAGAAGACCGCTCTCCTGAGCAAACTATTGAGATCATATTTCCCAAGATTGCGGGTGCCTTATTTAGGGGGTCAGAAATTCGAATCCATCGAAAAAAAAGGTATGTTTATTCAGATAAAGTATGTTTTTGTGTCAAATTTCGTAACTTAAAATATATTCTTAAATTACTATATATTCTTAATATTCTGGAATTAAAAAAATTTTATACCCCATGATTTAAAGTTTTTTTTATTGCTATTTTTATTAAATATAATAATAAATATTTACTAAATGCTATCTTTTATGCAATATAATGTTATTTCTCGAAATATGACAAAATGTTCAAAAACTAAAATTAACTTTAAGATATCAAAACCTTGGACCGCTCTCTTAATCAAACTATTGAGATCATATTTTCCAGATTGCGGCTACCCCTATAATTAGGGGGTCAGAAATCCGAATCCCTCGAATAAAAAGGGTTATTTATTCAAATGTATCATGTTAAACAATATCACGTTTTTGTGTCTGATCTCGTATCTTAAAATATCGTCTGCACTAAATAATTAGCATATTCGAGGTCACCCTTTTGAACCATTAAGATTGAGTCCTAGAACGTGAAGATCCATTCATTAGATCAAAAGATCCTCGGGGTGGTCCGTTTATTTTATTTAATTCTTTTTTTTCTCCGCACTATACATCGTTTTTTACTTCGCAAACAATACATAGCTCCAACAATATTAAGGCATAGAATATGGTTTTTCAATCTCGAAACACGTTTTTAATAATCTGCTCAGAAACTTAGCGTAAAACACAATTAATTCAAATTATAATATCGCCATCGATAAAAATAAAACTATATCAAGAAATAAATATTTTTCATAGAATAATATTTGGAATTTATACCATTTGGAATTTATACCCATAGAATAATATTTGGAATTTATACCATTTGGAATTTATTATATTTTGAGATAATAAAAAAGAACAAAAACTCATGAATAAACAGAATTTGGAGACACACGATATTAATCATTAGTGAAATTCAGAAATTTAAAATAGTAAAACAATATCATCCTGTATAAAAATGAAACTGCATAAAGAAAGAAATATTAACCACTGAGTAACATTTAGAATTTATTCCATATGAATTTTACTTTAAGAAGAACAGAAATTCAATTTGAATGGTACTCAGAATTAAGAAATATATAATTTTAACTGCTAGTTTCCAATATATTTCGAAACATATGATTTTAACTGTTCAGGAAATTAACATAATAAAACGAAAGGGCAAAGTTTTCATAGATAACTATAACTTCACTTAGAAATTAATATTTATCTTGCAGTAATATTTCGAATTTATTCTATATGAGTTTTATTTTAAGATAAAGAACAAAAACTCAACTGGAATGGAAAAACAGAATATATAGATACATTACTTTAGTTGCTAGTTCAGAAAATTAGCATAATACAAAAGAGTAATATTTTTATAAATAAAATAAAAAATATCTGCATCAAGAAATAGACATTTATCCTGCAGTAATATTTCGAATTTATTCCATAGGAATCTTATTTATAGAAGGGCAAAAACTCAACTGGCATGGAAAAAGCAGAATTTAGAGATAATACTGTCAAAAAACGTGATCTTATCTTCAATAAAAACAGATTTGTACACAAGTTCAAAGAACTGCACGACACCAAAAAAAAGCAGACGACAAAATAAGAAACCGGTAAGATGACAACCATCTTCCCAACTCTTGAACGGTGGTGCATTATTTATGACCACCGTGTAATTAAATCACGAATTAAAGAGAAACCCATAATTTTATTTTATTTTTTTGTCAAGACGAGAACTAACTATTATTTAACTGTCGTTTATAGTATACATTATTCGGACCTAGAAGAGAGTGGGAAAAAAAGAAAACAATTGAAATGAAATAGAACCTGCATTTATAGTTCGATTTTTTATTGTTACTTTAAAGATAGTTGATTATCTTTATGCAGGTCAAAACACTATTGGCCTTAGGTTCAACTCCAGGATTTTATATTCTAACGACGATTATAACCCTTAGGCATGTGCATGGTTTCACAGACACTGTCTAACACTGCAGGCGTATATTGCTCCAAAAAAAAAAAAGTTTGGTTTTAAAGAGATTGTTTTTCCTTGTAAGTTTTGAACTCAGATGCACTTTTTTTTATTTTAATAATGACAGAAGAAGCCTAGTAGCTCAGAGAGTACTCAACTCCCAATGAGGTAACCGGGTTCAAATCACAGCGATGGGTGATCGTTACGTATTTCGCACTCGGCCCACATCGACCACAGTGCTAGCGTAAAATATCCTCAGTGGTAGACGGATCATGGGTTAGAGTACCATTGCCATCAAGCTAACTATGGGAGGTTTTCCTCTCCGTATGTAGATGCATATCAGGGGTCTGTTTGGAAGAAATTTGGAACCGTTAATAGACCCTTCACAAAATATCTTTTCATAAAAACGGATCCTTCACAAAATAATTTATCTTTTAATCGGACCCTTCACAAATTTGTTTATATTCATCATTGTTTTGTTAATCGAATAAACCCTGCCCAAGAAGAGGGGGGGGGAGAAAGACATATAAACGAACTAAATTTTGTCTTCCGCAGACGCTTCTTTCTTTATTCGTCCGAAATTAATATTCTGCGTTATGCAGTATAGGCTAAATACCAAATATTTGTATGTTGCATCTCTAATTTAGTAGCAACAATTGTNGACGCTTCTTCCTTTATTCGTCCGAAATGAATATTCTGCATTCAGCAGTATAGGCTAAATACCAAATATTTGTATGTTGCATCGCTAATTTAGTAGCTGCAATTGCTGTTTATTTTTTAAAATTTAATTTTCTTTAAATTATAATTTTACAGTGTTGAGCATAATCTTGTATGTCTTTACAATTTAAAAACTCCTTCAAAAAGTTTTTTTGCAATAACGGACCCTATTAGCACAAATTCCCCAAAGCGGACCCTGGTTGAAAGAATGTGACTGCGACTTAACGTTTATTTTATATTCACAAATTACGAGTAATTTTTTCACAATTTTACAGAAACGGACCTTTCACAAAATGTCTGGACAGACCCCTGCATATGGCTTCCGTGGTTTTCCTCTCCATATGAATGTATATAGATGCAAGGGTCTGTGCAGGCCAAATTTACTACCGTTTATCGGTACCTGCACAAATTCAACTTTAGTAAAAATGGTAGTTTCACAAAATGTTTTTTCTTAAAATTTTATTTTTGTATCCCGTAAGAAACGATAAATCTATATTTTTACCATATTTTTGTGCTGATTTTTTAATGTAATTTTTAATTTTCACAAATTATGTCTACATTTTCACAAAATAGGTACATTTCAGAAAAACCTAGACAGACCCCTGAGATGTATATTGCTTCTGTGGTTTTCCTCTCCATATGAATATATGTCAATGAATATGGTTTCAGTGTTTTTCTTCCCCCACTAATGTGGGTTAGTTCCATCAAAAGTCCCCTACGAAGGCAAATTTTTCTTAATACTTGATCCAGCAGGAGTTCCCTCGTCTCCTGGATTGGGTTCAAAATTACAAGACTTTGGAGTTAAACATAACATCGGTAGTCGTGTCGTAAACTCAAAAATTGGGTCGACTGTTCAACGACGCTTATAATATAAAAATAAAATTATAAAATTGTGTGTCGCGATCACGGGCTATAACTCTATCGCGGCTAAATTTTTTTCACCTACTTTAAGTCAGAAAAAATGAGTTCTCAGGCAAACCTGGAGTGAACCGTTAAGTTTCAAATGACGAAAAATTCTTTTCAAAATATCAAAATGCAAACAAATTACGTAATTTTGACTAATCCTGTCATAATTCAATTTATCTTAATAACTTTAAATAAAAAAATTTTTTTTTTAATTTCATTGCTTACTCGAGGTTTTCCGAGCTCTTTTTTTTTCTTTAAATCACTAAAAAAAAGCGAAACAGAATTTGCCATGAAAAAAATTTGGAATCGAGTTCTTAATCTAAAACTTGCATTAATCCTTTATGTCACAATGCAATAAATCTACACCAAACACGAAAAACGTATTCACAAGAGAATTCTGAAGGATTCAATTATTGCAACATTACTCTTAACGCATAGTTGTCAACTACACGGGCAAATACTGATGTCAATTTTAGAATTGAAATTCAATTTGTTGCCTACTAAGTTGAATATAAAGAAAATATAACTCAAATAGAAATTCTTGAATTTTATGTCACAAAATTGCAAAAATGCAACAATCAAATTTTTTTTAATAAATTTTCAATCTTTTAAAGTCAATTTACCTTTTACGTGCCTTAAATAATGTAATCTAATTATCATTTGCATTTTTTTTTTTCAAATCGGAAGTGCTGAAAAACAAAGGTACAACGGATGTGTAAAAATCTCATTTTTCTCAGAGATTAGCATTATGCAATATTGCTTTTAAACCAGGGATGAATCTTTTTTCTTTCAATAATTTTAAACATAGATTTCCAACGTGGACGCTATCGGGAGTAAGAACTTTTTAAAGAGTGTGTAATAACTTGTCAAATTAATTTTTTTAACTATCAAATACATTCTAAAATTAGTTATCTTAAATTGAAAAACCATCAGATACTGTACTCAGTATAACTAGATATCAGCCATAACAGTTATAAAAATTTATTAGAACAAAGAATTTGATGTTTAATTTTTCTCTCTGGAAAAAAAAAAACTAGCATAAAATAAGTTAAAGCGAAAAAGGTGAAAAAATTCACTTTCTTGTGGTAAGATATATTCATCAAAAAGAACTAACAAACTCTCAATACATGACCTAGCGTGAACATACCGTTTTAAAAAATTGAATGAGAATAAAGTTTAGTTTTTTTATTGTTAAGATCCAGCATGAAATATAAACAACAAAAAAAATAATTCCTACATATTTTCCTTCAAGCAATTAACTAAGAAAAACTATTAAAACAAATATAACGATTTTTTTACGATAATTCTTAGATCAAAATTTTTTTTAAAAAATAATTAAAATATAATAACTTTTTCAAGATGCATGGCAATTGAAAGTAAAGTATACTTTTATTTGTCATCAAAGTTCGATGAAAGGTACCGCTTGATACGATATATTGCCCGTAATTTATTTTAAAATAATTATCATAACACAGGGACATTTTTAGACAAACTATGCGGAATTAAATTTTTCGGTTAAAAAAAAAATTCAGTAAATAAGTAGCTTAAAGGATTAGTTCAAACTGAATTATCCCATTTTCATCTAAATTCTATTAGTGGATGCACCTGTCCCTATTCATTTCACCTAATAGAAAAAAAACTATGTTTAAATTTATTTTTCTTTTTAATGATAAATTTAGTTTGCTGAAAAACTATTAAGTTAGTTCTTCAATAGGATATCCCCCTCACTTTTGACTTCTATATTTATTTTTTTTTATACACAGCAATTGGGGTTTACTTTTTTTAATAAAAATAAACATGATATCTTGCATGTAAAAGTAAAAAGTACATGCCAGAATGAAATTTTTACATGCCCCGATCAGGTCTATGATTTTCAAGCCTTGCTTATAGCATTAATTAAATTATTAATATTTATATCAATCATGCCATCGTAACTTCATACGGTACTCTTAATGCGAAAAAAAAAACAATACACGGAATGCAAAAAATTTTCAAACGCGTCAATAAACTACTAAAATTAAAAAAACAATCATCTCATTTTAATAACTTGCTTAACATTGCAATCTTCATGCGCAATAATAAAAATTTTAAATATTTGTACAAAATCATATTTTTTTATAGCAATGATTAATTAAATCCATTTTAACAACAATAGAAATTCTAGAAAGCTTGTTCGAAACATTTTCATCAAAACTTTCCCACATTGGGATATTAAAAAAAGGAAGAAAAAAACTATATTTAATTTTTTTTTAAATCTGTAAAAAATATTAAACTTTTAATGTATACAAATCAAGTACAACACTCGTTGAAATAAGGCTAGAAAAATATTATCGAAATCCAACGGAATTTGTTTACATAATAAGCTGCTTGACATGTAAACAAAGAAATCTAACATTAAATTTCACTTAATTAAACTAAAAGAAGAAAAAAATAAAAGTACTTTGCTAAGTAAATCCCAATTAAATCTAATTGATTCATATTGCTTAAAATATTTTCACAAAATTAAAAAAGTATTCAAGGAGCTCTATCGCTTTTATTAAAACGACCGCGGACAGGTAGTAAACAAAAAAACACGTGCATGTCGTCCAGAAAGCGTTCGCGACAAAACAAATTTCCAAATAGAACAAAAAACAGAGACAGAAACAAAAAATGAATTATTTTAAAGAAACTTACCAGCTATATCCAAAGCAAACTTTGTTAAAAGATGGGGACAAACACTTTCTAAAGATAAACACAAATCTTGAAAAGCACTGTATCCTTTGCGACTTACGATGGTTATTAATCCTTCGGTCCTGGAACTCGGTGTAGCAGCTTCATCGAGCTGTGCTTTTTCATCTTTCGTTATTACACCATTAGATTCTAATTTTTGTAATAATTTTGAAGCATCTAATTCATTAAAATCATTTTTATGTCGATCAAGCATCCGCGTTACACTTGTCGACCCCGCCATTTTGAACTAGCAAACTTTTGCTGTCACTTTTCAAACTATTTTCGCGCCATCTGGTGAGTTTTATTCATAACTCATTTTAATTGGTTTGTATTTTTTTTTTCTGTTTTGATGTCAATAAAAATTGTATCACTTTTTAAACATCGTAAGAAAATTCTCATTTGCATCTTTTTAAATTTTAATCAGTACGCAGTTAAAACTTGTAAGCTTTTCTAGGCTATTTGTTTCTACGTAAATGAAAAAAAAAGTTTCATTCGGAAAACTTAAATGATACATTTAAAAAAAAAAAAAATTATTATTAACTGAGAAGGTAATAAAATTAGTTTTATTTTGATAGATCCTGCTGTTGGCGAAAATTTAAAGAAGATTATAATCTCATTCACATTAAACTTTTATTTATTTCAGCTAATTCTTTAAACGGATATTAATAACTACTCCTTATTTATTTTAGCTATTGTTTTCGTAAAAATTTGAATCATTTTAAAAATCATTAGGTCATTTTAAAAAAAAAACTTTTCACCGGTTCCAGAAGAAAAAAAATAATCACTAAAATATTTTATCTTAAGAAAATTAAAAGAAACAAATAAAGAAAAAACAAAAATAATCATATATAAGTAAAAGTAAGTATATATAAAAGTTATGAATAGAAATAAAAAAAAATTAACAACTTACTAGTTTTATATAGTTAAAAGTAAAAAATAAATAATTGAAAATACTATTAACGAGACATTTAACATTCTCTTATAAATTTGCTATTTTGGATTTTTCCATTTAATAGTTGCGCTTTTTTTTTTCCCCTTTTTTTTTTCTTCTTTTCTTTTTTTTTTTATGTATTCTTGTTACTTTTAATTGACATTTTGCATTTTCTTTGACATTTCCGGATATCAGAATACGCGTTTTCTAAATTACATCCCTTAATACATATTTTTAAAATCCTCGTTAAACAAAAAAGTATATGCTTTAGAATTCATCAATTAATAATTAAGGTATAACTAACATCTACTGTGCTCATATGATATTTAATTTTAAGAATTTAAATAAATTATGCTTTTTATTATTTTAAATGAATTTATGAAATTTTATTTTTGACCAAATTCATTTATTTTGATTTTAAAGCTAAAATTAATTTATTGAAATTTCTAGTAAAATGTAAAAATATTTTTCTGAAATATATAGGTTTTATGTACGGCAAGTTAATTTCGAAGTTGTGCTAGATCTAGTCCAGTTATGAGTTTGTTTTTGGTGTATCTATGATACCGTGAATGACAGAAATCAAGAGAATGTCGACTTTCACCGTTGAATGTCAACAATCACATAGTCGCTTTCGTGAATATCCAAAATATTTGTTATATCCGATTTGATATTAATTTATACGTTGATAATGTTATATTTATTCGATATATTAATATCTGCTGAGAATAGATTAGGAGCAACGTCAGACCCAATTTTGAGTTTACGACTACCACTGTTCCATTCCATAGCCTTGTAATTTTAAACTCAACCCAGAAGACAAGGGAACGACTGACTCAAGTATTGGGAGAAATTTGCCTTCTTGGAGGACTTTTTGATGGAACTAACCTGCATTTGCGTTACACGGAGAAAAAAACCACGAAACCTCCCAAGTTAACCTGACGGAAGAAAGACGCAAACTCATGATCCGTCTATCACTGGGGATATTTTTACGTCAACACTTTGTTCGGTGCGAGAAGGGTTCTGAATTCGTATCAACCAATGGAGGATCCAGATGGGGGGGGGTCATAAGGGTCATGACCCCCCCCCCAAATTTAAAAAACAATTTTAAAAAATAATTTTTCTAATAGTTTACAAATTAAATAAAATATTTCAAAAATTATTTAAGGGGGCATATACACCTAGGTAGGTCAGAAAAATCATTTTTTTTTCCTTCTAAAAATCTTCTTCTTCCTTCTTCACTGTTTCAAGAATCATAATCCAAAATAATTACGAAATTCGTCATAGTTCCATTGTAAACATTAATAATGTCGAAGCGCGCTTCAACAGGTTTAACCAAAGATTGCATAAAGGCGAAGATGGGAAACTTGCGAAACTCGTAACTAAAATCTAAAATCTGGCATTATTAAACATTCATCGAGAAATTGATTTAGATGTTGAAAAAATCATTGACAGATTTGCCCAAAGCTTCTAAAAACCCCATGATTTAATTTTTATGATTTAAAGATTTTGAATGCTTGAATTATTTATGTATTGTTCCATTGTTCATTATGAAAAAAATAAGTGAGAAGACTAGCATTAAAAACCCCAGTTTTTTTTCAAAAAAAACATTTAAAAAAAATTTTTCTATAATAAAAAATTTTTGTGGGGGGGGGAGAATCTGACTCTATAACCCCCCCCCCAGGAAAAATTTCTGGATCCGCCCCTGGTATCAACCAGTCATTGCTGGAATTCGAACCCGGAAGGCGAGTGCTCTCTCTATCCCGGCTTTCTTTAAACATTCATCAATAACAGACTAGTTGTATTTTTATTTATTTATTATTTTTTGGATTATTATTGCAAAAAAGGGTGTCGTGTCAATACGGCGGGATTCATTCCTTGTAGGACAATTCGTGGTGCACTTATTTGTCGTTGGACAATTCACTGCGTACAATTCGCTAGTGCGACAGCTCATCGTGGAGAGTGGACGCAATTCATTGTGGGCCCAATTCTTCGCGAATTTATTGCAGTGGCATGTGTATGTGACGTCAGTTTATTTACTCTTTTCGGTTTTGCTGATGTTTTTATTCTTTTGCAGTCTCAAAAATACTTACAGAATATCCCCTTTGACGTCATCGTGAAGCTTTTCTTAAAGTTTTTGTTCGCTCAACATGTCACAGAGCCCCCTAAAAACGCTGAAAAGTAACGGTTAGTTGATACTATAAATTAGAATAGTTGAATTTCTTCAACTTATAATTTAGAGTTTCTATCATATTTTTGCTCTCTTCATTACGATTATATAGAGATAAATAAATAAGGGGATTCCACGCTATCTTCCATGTTTGTAAAAAGTCGATGCATTTTTTTCCCCCTTCAATTATGCGCAGCCAAATAGTATCACTATTCCAAACGGTCTTAGCACCACGGTTCGGCAACGAGCTAAACTACTATTTAGATTTATGAGTTTATTGTTTCATTTTATTACTTGGGTGATAAGCCCCCTTTTTGCAGTCGTTCTGCCGCTTACCACACCAGATGGCTGCTTCGCAATAATTGTTGGTCTTTTTTGGAGGGGTGGGGGGACATAAAACTGTTTTTCTTTGGCATAAAACTTGTCTTTTTTTCAATTGAAATTATAAACTTAAGTATATGTACTAAAAATAATTCCGTTTGTTTACGCTTGTTCCACTCCCACTTTCCATGTCAAAACATTTTCCTGGTAATTCTATTAAGATCTGTTAGTAAACATAAATAATTTTGCTTGTGAATAAATTTTTAAAATTACATTTAAAGTTAAAGGTGCATTGTTCTTACAAAGTAAGTGCACAACTATAATTTAATAATTTTGGTTCAAGAAATAGGCTGATAAATTAAATACTACTTGTGCATGCACTGCATTGAACATGAATCTTTTAACCATTTAAAGAATATTTTTAACTGTAATTTTTAATTCTATATTAACGTAATTTGCACCAAGAAATAATAGATGTAAAACGGTTAGTAAATTTAGACGCCGTTTTAAATAAATTTATCTTTTAAAAAAATCTCTTTTAGTTTTAAATTCGTTATTTAGAAAACAATCGAAATCAAAAACGTAAAAATAGCTGTGTATAATGAAAAAAAATATTAAAAAAAATAAAACGTCTTTAAATTAGGGATACAGAAATATTTGATAAGAAAATTATACCTTTATCAGATCCCGCGCTAAAGATTTCAAATTATATAGTATTCGCTAATTTTCGAAAGTCTTCGCCAAATGCAAATCTTAAAAAAAATTTTACCATTGAAAACTATTTTATGGCTGATTGTTTCAGGCTTACATTATTTGTACCCAATTCTAATTATTTATGCTTTCCATCTACCAAAAATTACTGTGATCGAATTAAAAATTCTGATAGAAAAAATCATTTTGACGCAATTTTGAGGATCCAGTTAAATATTTATTTCTCCTTTCAGTGGAAAAATCATTCGCCAAAACACAATTATATTCGCCAAATTTACGATTTTATCGCATTTGGCGAGGTGGCGAATGCTTAGCGCGGGCTCTGCTTTATGATTTACAATAATTTTATTTTTGATGACAAGGCCGGCCAGCCAGGTGGCCTAGTGGTTAGCGTGCCTGACTGCGAAGCCAATGGCTGCGGGTTCGANCAGAAATATTTGATAAGAAAATTATACCTTTATCAGATCCTGCGCTAAGGATTTCAAATTATATAGTATTCGCTAATTTTCGAAAGTCTTCGCCAAATGCAAATCTTAAAAAAAATTTTACCATTGAAAACTATTTTATGGCTGATTGTTTCAGGCTTACATTATTTGTACCCAATTCTAATTATTTATGCTTTCCATCTACCAAAAATTACTGTGATCGAATTAAAAATTCTGATAGAAAAAATCATTTTGACGCAATTTTGAGGATCCAGTTAAATATTTATTCCTCCTTTCAGTGGAAAAATCATTCGCCAAAACACAATTATTTTCGCCAAATTTACGATTTTATCGCATTTGGGGAGGTAGCGAATGCTTAGCGCGGGCTCTGCTTTATGATTTGCAATAATTTTATTTTTGATGACAAGGCCGGCCAGCCAGGTGGCCTAGTGGTTAGCGTGCCTGACTGCGAAGCCAATGGCTGCGGGTTCGAATCCCGCTCTGGGCATGGATATTTCTCTCTATGTGTTGTGCGTGATGTGTGAATGTGGCCCGCCATACAAACGGTTATCTGTGGCAGTGTAGCGTGGGTAATGTTGCTCTCCTCCATGACATAGGTTCACAGGTGCCCACTGGGTAACATTAAATGAGTAACACTACCGGCATCTTCCGAGGTGAGGAACTAACAGTTCAGAACCTGCAATAAGAAAAAAAATAATAATTTTGATGACAATCAAATATGTAAGGAAATTAAAGCTGAGAAAATTGGATCCTACCAGGTGATTTTCCGGCTAATACAATTGCACAAACAACAATAGAAAACTGTTTTAGACTATTTTGTTGTTATGTTATACAGAAATTTATACCTCGTATTTAAAACGATTCAAAATCAACAATTTTATTAAGTAACAAAAATAATAAATAAAAGATTTGGAGCAGATTATGAAATTTCATGTCTGTATATAAAAACATACTGTAAGAAATTTTTTTTAAAAGCTAACATTAATTCACACAATCCTATCTTCATTCAATAATTTTTACTAGAAAGAAACGGAAACATAATTTTAAAACTAATCACATTTAACGAAGTATTTTATTTCTTTTATGCTATAAATATAATTATAGTTCATAAGATAATATGTCCCCAAATATGTCTAAAGGGGCCGTTCAAAAAGTACTTACATCCGAAAGGGGGGGGAAAGGGGTTTGCTATTTTGTACGGTTTTGTACGAAGGGGAGGGGGCGGTATTATACAAAGTACGTACATTATAAGCATACACCAAATTTTTGACTTTTTCCTACACACTCCTTAAATAAATATTTAATTTTATTTAAAACACAATTATTTTAATTTTTATGAAAAAGGGGGTAGACTAATAAAATGTACGTACTCTAAACGGGGGGAATAAGACCTTAGGTACGGTAATGTACGAAGGGGGGGAGGGGTTAAAATTTCTCCATTTTTGTGTACGTACTTTTTGAACGGCCCCTGAGACACAAAATTATAACCGTAGAATAAGAATATCCCATTTAAATCTCAACTTGAAATGCAACGTTGTGGCGACTAAAGTTGACAACGTTGTGGCGACTCGTCAGGATCGACCCGTCGAGTCACTTCATTTCATATTCGCCAAGAGTTTTAGATTTTACAACTTCTTATACCGTCGCGAGGGATACCGTCCTGCTGACCAATTTGCGACTTTTATTAAAAGAGGTTCAAATACTGTGGATGGAAACAGACCGCTATATGTAATTGGACCCTCTCCCCGTATGCCTTATACAGAAAGGTATTGTAAGCCGGATGTATGGAATGTTTAGCAAATGCAATTTTTCAGAAATGGTATATAAGTTGGATAGGATATATGTTGCAGAGTTCAAACTATCATCCACTACAATTGGGTGAGGATGGGCAAGGAGTTGATTGAAACAATTTATATATAATTCAACAAAATCAATCTGTGGACACTTTTTACATTGCAATGCATGGTTACAAGAGACTAAGACATGCTCGTATTGTAGAGAAATTCTGATTTGAGTTGGAAAAAATTGCTCAGTTTTTGCTCATTTTATTAACTTGTGCTTTTTATTGACGATCGCAGCTCTCGAATATGGGGAGAGACCGGTTTCATGCCTTTAGCCCTTCTCCGTTCCCTCTCCTCCTCTTTTCATTTGTATAGGAATGTACTACGCTATTTTCCCTTTTCTTAATATTTTTCCTTTTTATTTAATAAAAATATTTTTCAAAACTTCCGTGATACTTTTCTTTAGAGCTATGTTTAATGTAGTTTTCAGTTCCATATAGTTTTTCAAGTTAAAAGATTTTAATCTATATGAAAATCAAGAGAGAAACTAATGTACTTCCTTCCTCTATGACTTTCCACACGCTTATGGTGAAAGCATGTGAAGTGTTGCCATGTTCTGCTCTACGCCACCTGCAGCCCATTTCGATCACCAGATTAGCGATCGAAATGGCTAAATTAGCTTCATCTCCCTCAGAATCGTTGAGGGCAATTAGGATCATTTACCTCTTTGAGTGAGACGACCGGTCTGTGTAGGGGTTAGGGAACTGCCCTTGCATCAGAAAGGTACTGGGCTCAAATCCCGGGTAAGGCATGAATGTTCTTTCCTTCTCTGTTGTACTGTCTGTCCTTACTGTGGGAGCAACGCTGGCCCACCTAATATGGTGCCCCTGAAAGAGTGGCCAACAAATCTCCTTCAGATACCTGTATGACCTAGGTCATTCTCCAGGTGGGCACTGGAAGAAAAAAACCTCTTTGAGTGACACACGAACTTCTTATGGTGGGTTATTCAATTTAAGCCAGTCAATTTTGGGAAGGTCAATTTCAGTTTTGTGAAAATTTTTACAAGAGGCCCAATGCTCAACTATTAAATCGAGGGACTCTACTACAATATTGTCCCCTTTCTTATTGAATTGTAAAAACTATTTTTTTAAATTTCCACAACGCTTCCTTTTAGAACTTTGTTAAATGCAGTTTTCAGTTCCATATAAGCCTAACTTAAAAGTTTCTTAATCTATTTAAAAATAGAGATAGAAACTAACGAAGCTAATGGTGAAAGCACGCGAAGTGTCATAGGTAAAGAGTTCTGCTCTACTTCACCTTTAGTCCATTTCGATCGCCAAATTAAACATTCGGAATTAAACTTAAATTTCAACAAGAAACTAAAGAGTCATATAAATTTATAAGAAAATAGAATTTATAAAAAGATATGGAAAACAATTTAATTGCTTAGGTGTAAACTATGTCATATAGTTGAATTACACTATCGAAATCTGAAAGCTTTATTCAAGAAGTAACAATAAGCAGACGAGAACGTACTAAACAAATATTGAGGTTTAATTTCAATGGCGGTAATTTCTATGGATAATCAAGGGATATCAACTTTGGTAATATTATGTAATTTTATTACTTTTTCATGCTTGATTGCTTAAAATATATTCTAACCCCTTTTCTGTTTTCAGTTGTGCTGATTTTATATCCTTTTATTCTTCACTTCACATATTATACCACATTTTAATAGCCAGTGTGTTTATTTATTTATTTTTTAGGTTATTCCTGATAGCGGTCTTTGTCAGGGTTTACATGCTCAATTTTCATCTAGAAACAGTTTTTTAGTGTATGGCACGGGTAAAATAGCAGGTAAAATTATGTTTATTATGTAATTTAATAATAACAGCAATATCATTAACACATGTTTATCGTTAAACCGTCTTTCTCATTTATTCATATCTTCAAGGATATTCTGATTGACCTCTATTAATTTTATTTTGCATATGCATCGTTCTTTTTCGCTGCCAAAGTTTACTAAGTTGTATTATATAATACCCCAACTTAAACAAAATGAAAAACTTTCTGCAAGCAATTTATTTACTCTTATAAATAGTTTCAACCCTTTCGCCATTTAATGCAAACAAAATTCGTTTGAAAATCACAGATTTCTTTTTCAATGTTTTAATTTTTATCAAACTCTATATTTATTTTTACATATGCCAGCTTATATTTCTTTAAATTTTGCTGTTTTTTAAAGATTTAAAACTAGTTATTTGTTTACCAAATTTTCTATTGTATCCAAATTCTATAAAGTTGACTGCAGGTTTCTATTTCTATTCTTTTTTTCATTTTTTTGAAATAATGATTTGTTTAAAAAAAGTTTCGTCGATGGTGACAAATTTTACTAATTACTAGTTACTACTTGACCATAGTATGGCATAACACCATATTATGGATATGCCGCTCAGGACAGATAGTAATATGGGTACTTATCCAGTTATAGAACCATGTGTTTGTGACTGTTTTTCTGAGTCGTCAGTACAGACAATTGGTTCTTATAACAAATTTTATAATAAATTTTAATATCTCATTGTATTATCAAATATATCAACATTTAGTATAAATCATAATATTTTTCCACTTTTGCTAATTTTTGTTAGTTTTACATTGGTCAAGATTTTCTTTACATAAATGAAAATCATCAAGACTCACAATAATATTGTATAAAAGGTAAATAATATGACTACTCATAACTTTATAAACTTATGATAAATTGATGTTTGTTTTCCATCTTTTATCTCTTGATTTTTGTAGTTGTTATGTAACTCTAACTTTTATTGAGAATGATTGTTCAATAAATTTTTCTATGCATTTAAAATTCAAACATCAGGTTTTTTTTTTTCTAGTTAGTTGTTTCCTGATTACATTTTACTTCATCTAAGAATTTTTTTTTTTTAAAAACTAGCAATTCCCAGCGATATAAGTTCCCTATTTCTGTATTGAAGCTAAAAATGAATGAAAATCTCTTCCGTTTTGCTATTTTTTATGTAATATTGTTTATCTATATAGCCTAAATTTTTTTTTCAGAAAAAAAAAAATTAACAACTGGTAACTGGCTGGTAATTTTCAGCTTAATGTTCAGATTTTTTTCCTTTCTTATTTTTCAGATGTCAATGCAACTCAATATCTTCATGAAGTTACTCCCATACCATCTGTATTTAATGATTACGTTCGTAAACTTGTAAACGAAACTCACAGTAAGTATTTGTTCTTGTATAAACTTAAGGTAAAGTTGATCATTCTTTCTGGAGAAAGGACACAATACCCAAAATAACCATTAAAAAATTCCTTAAAATTTATAATATTTGTCCGAACAAAATTCTAAAACAAGTTAAATTACAACATACAGTAAAATCTTTTTTTTTTTAACAGTGAATTTTCCCCCCCTCTAAAATCCTGTTCTTTTCTTACATATTATTACGATTTTAATACCGCATTTGATAACTGACTTTTTAAAGTTACAATTCCACCGTTTTTATGTTAGATTTTTCGATATGAATGTTGATTTGCATGTGATGTTTAAAATGCTGATTTATTTCATATGATGTCAATATGACACATAAAATATGAATTATACATTTAAGTAATCACTTTTTGCCTCAGTTACTGGTTTTATTTGCACCAATTCCAAGAAAAACCCATGTGGTGATTTGATGTTTTTTTTCAGCTGTTTTTGATTTTTCTATTGATTTTTATTTTGGATTCTTTCTTATTGATTTTTTCGAGCTGTTAGTGATTGTTAAATTTTCATTCGCAAGCAGAACTATTTAACCACTAAGTTTTTAAAAGAAATTTCAGATTTTCTGTTTCTAAAAATTGCATGTCTGCACAATCGGAATGTCCAGTTCTCCAGATTATTCCATGTTCCTTCAATTCATAAAGCTTCAAACCTTTTAAAACATTATAAAAATATCATTTTACTAGGATTTCACCAGGATCTCATTTACTATAAGAACTTCTTTTGTCATTGCAGAAGGAGGAAGAAAAATTGTCATTTATGGCTTATAAATCTACATTTATTTTAAACTACTTGTGAATGAATGCATAACCAGAATGTTCAGTTCCATAGATAGTTCTGTGACAGTGAACGTCCAATTTATAAATCTTTTGTTGATCAGAAATTGTTATTCAAAAGTTGCCTCTAATGTAAATATTATGGAAAATGCTCTGTTCGTAGTATTTTCCTGATAAAAAATATTTTGTCTTGATTTTAAGCTTTTTGTCCTGTTTTTACCTGTTTTTTTTTCTGTTTAGAAGATCCAATTTTCTACTAATACATATAGGTTTTAAATTAATAGATTTAAAGATTTGGATTTCAGATCCATCTTTTTATTTTAATTAATGTTTGTAAAATCGCAAAATGCAATAGTTCAGCGATACGATAGGGATCATCTACTAATTATTTAAATGGTTCAGGGGTATAGCATTGTGGGTAGGATTCGTTATTGTACACTTTAGCTGTGTTTTGTCATTTAATGAAAACAATATTCATTTAACAATTTTACTTAATAAATGATGATGATGATAATATTAACTGGTTGTTTTATTAATGTAACTGTACTATTAAAAATTTTCTATATATTGATAGCTAACTATTATGAGTGCTCCATTAGTAAAATTACTAGAACAAACAGAACTAAACAAAGCAATTCCAAAATTAAAAATAGTGTATTTTTTTATTTTTTGGCAATGAAATTTACGGTTACGGCTGATATATTTTTTTTTTTATTCCTTAAAAATTTTTGTTATAAATTTCAGCAATACAATTACAATAATTCCTTTTATAGCTTAAAAATTGATTTATGAAAAATTTATCAATTAAAAATTTATTTTAGCAAGAATTCTGTGTAATTTAATAATGTTAGGTTAGCCAGTAAATAGGTTATTGCATCATTAAAAATAATAATAAGATTTTTCAAAGTAAAATTCATCTGTTATGAAATATTTTTTTATGATATCAAAATTTAGTTCAAATAATTTTCTTCATTGTTAAATGCTTTTGCTGGTCCTCTTAAATTCCTTGTTATGAGATTCTATTTTGATAGTTTTGTTTCTTAGTTATTGGGTTGTAACTGCTGGAATATTGATATCCTCATGAAGTGCTCAATTTTTCTTTCTTATTTAGCTGATTTTGATCCAATTGTATTTTTCTAGGTATCTTCTTGTCTTTTAATTCAAGAATTGGTAAATTTTCTGAAGATCAAAGGCGATTAGAGTATGTTAAATTTTTATTTTGCAGAATTTTTATAATTCTTTTTACTGTGTTTTTAATTGCTTGTGTGTGTTTTTCTGTTTTTAGAATTGTAAGAATTAGCCAACAGTACCGTTCTGTGATTTTAGCCTGTGTTGAGGATTTACATCATGCTTCACGTATGTTTTGCTCACATATTTTCTTTTACATAAGAAAATCACTCTTTTTTAAAAAAACAAAAAACAATTCATGATTTTTTTTATTTTTTTTTTATAGAAACATCTCAGGATGAAGAATTGCTTGATCTTGTAAGTTTAGTTTATTTCTTTAGTTTAAATTTTCTATTATATTAGTTATCAGTAAGGATTTCTACAAAATGATCAAGAAAACTAAAATCTATTCACAATAAAACATACATAAGCATATAATTATACAAAAATAATAAACATGTAATTATTGTAAATACACTATATGTCTGACTTTTCTTTTTTTTAATTTTTATTATTTGGCTCAAACCTTCAAAACCTTCATGTTAGTCTGTTTGTCATTGAAGTTTTTTAATGTTATTTCTGATTATTAGTTTTTGATGATATTTCTGCTATGTCAAAAAACCTGTGACATAAATTTCAAAAGTTGCTTTTTTGTTTTGCTTTACAAGATAAAATATATATATAATATTAATGATATTTTAAATAGCAGATTGCTATGTAACATATTAATTTTTTAGATGAAAAAGAAAATGCTTTGGATTTAAAAAAAATTATAATAGTTTATTAACAATTATAATAAGCATTAACAATTATAATAAGCATTAACAATTATAATAAATATCATTAACAATTTTAAAATTATAATAGTTTTGCTGATATAAATTATAATTCTAAAATTATTATTGCACAGTGCACACAAAAAAGGACCAAACTGAATAATATTTGGTCTAATGATATGATCTTCACGTTCTAGGACCTAATCTTAATGTCTCAAGGGGGTAGCCTCAAATATGCTAATTAATAAGTATAGACAATATTTTAAGTTACGAAATCAGGCATAAACACATACTTTCTCCGAATAAACATAAATTTTGTTGTTGACGGATACAGATTTCTGAATCCCCCAAAATATATAGATCATTTATCAATACTTTCGCCAAAATACAATTTTTTTTCTTCCGAATTTGCCACTTTATTGCAATTGGCTAGGTGGTGAGTGCTTAGTGCGGGCCCTGTGTAGATTACTAAAATTGGTAAAAAAAGGTATAATTTCTGNATTATAATAAATATCATTAACAATTATAACAATATATAATAAACAATTATGTATAATAACAATTATAATAAATATCATTAACAATTATAAAAAACAATTATAATAGTTTTGCTGATATAAATTATAATTCTAAAATTAATTGTACAGTGCACCTAAAAAAGGATCAAACTGAATAATATTTGGTCTAATGATGGGATCTTCATGTTCTAGGACCTAATCTTAATATCTCAAGGGGGTAGCCTCAAATATGCTAATTAATAAGTATAGACAATATTTTAAGTTACGAAATCAGGCATAAACACATACTTTCTCTGAATAAACATAAATTTTTTTTTGACAGATACAGATTTCTGAATTCCCCTAAATATATGAATCATTTACCAATACTTTTGCCAAAATACAATTATTTTTTACCGAATTTACGATTTTATTGCAATTGGCTAGGTGGTGAGTGCTTAGTACGGGTCCTGCGTAGATTATTAAAATTGGGGAAAAAAAGGTATAATTTCTGTTTTAATATAATTGTTAATTATCCATTTCTATATTAGTATCATATATAGTGGAATATATTTTTATGTGTAACATTTTAAATATACTGTAATAACTCTACATACGTTATGATTTCCTGAGTATCCTCTTCAGTTTGAAATAATTTTTAATATCGCAAGCCTAACAGTGTCTCAAACTGATTAATTCAGCTACTGATTAATCTAGAATTTACTGTGTTAATAGATATATGATTTAAAAATGCTTCTATTTATGTCTTTTCCTCTGTTGAAAGTTTTTTTTATTTTCCTTTAGCTTCAAATGTTTTCAGATATTGAACTTCTGTGGAATCTACTTCACACCCTAATACTTGATACTCCAACTGGTAAAATAAAGTTTTATATGTATAAGATATGTATGTTTAAGTATCTTTTGTAGAATTATTTACATTTCTTATGAATCTTGTTCCATGCAGGTACACGTGTGCTATATAAATTGATAGATTGGATTAAATGGCATTTTGTAGATGCCCAAAAGAAACGTGAGGAACTTATGCAAACAGAGGAACCATCTTTACATCCAGATTACTGGGACACTGTTAGTAATATATGTCTCAATTTTGATTTTTACTATGCAATGCTATTTAATTTTAAATCTATTATCTTATTTTCAATTTTTTTGTAGGTCCAAATCGGGCTTAATATTTTCATAAATTTTTTTTTGTATTATAGGTGAATGTTTTTCTATTAGTTCACCTTAGATAATCAAGTTTATTATTTTTTTTCACAGATTATTCAGTTCCTACTTCAGGGGAATATACCAGTGGCCCGTTCATTGCTGTCTACCCATAAGAAGTACAACAGGGAAGATTATGCTTGCCTTGACGATTTGATGAGAAAAATGCCCATGTATAATGTGAGTTAATTTTATTTTGCTCATCTTTGTGAAATCTACATTATGTAATCTGAATCATTTGTTAAAAAAAAAAATTAATAAATTGTATTTATTCGGGTATGAAATTTTGCAGACTTTTGGAAGAAATGTTATACACATTAGTTTTATGTGCTAATTTCTCACTTATGTCTATTACTATCACAAATATATCACATTTTATCAAATGATCCTCTTAAAATTTTACTTTTTTTTGTGTCTAATCAAAGGACCTAAGGCCTTTAGATTTCCTTAGATTTCTTCCGAATTAGTGTGTGAATCGACAAATTGAGAGACTTGTGCACTCTTTGCATACAAATCGCAATATTTTTCACTTCCCCAGCTTACAAATTTCTAGTTCATGTGTATTTGATTTATCCTTTAATCTTTTATAAAATGTTTCAAAATTGTAAAGTATATGATAATAAAAAAAATGTAACTCTGTTATAAACAAAACATATGCTTTCTCTTAAAGTGATAAATATCTTAATTCATGCTGAAATAGCATATTTTCAAGCAAAAATTATTTTGTTGAGAGTTTTCTGCATTTGTTAATGTTATTTGTTACATAATGTTGGCGAGTGACTTCTTTCGTTTATTTATGTACATTAAACCGAATTTATGTTTTAGATTTTTTTGAAATGCTGTTATACACAGCAAATATTGATTGATAAAAGGTGTATCTTATATTTAATATAATTACAAAATTATAAACTGTGCAAACATGCTGAAAACCACATGTTACATTTATCTACATATTTTCCAAATTTCACATAGTTTTGTATTTTTCTACTAAGTGTCTTCTTTACCAGATAAATTAGTCTTTACCATCTTACTGTTTGTTCATAGATTTTGTATTTGCTTGATTTATAATGTCTCTTCAAATTTTAAATTTGTCTATTGTTCTAAATTTGCTATCCATAATGTTTAATTATTCATTATTTCAATTATATTTATATGAATGATAAAAAATATTAATATCTATTTAATTTTCTATCACTAATTATCTATTTTCTATCACTACATCATTTGATCACTAATAGACAAAATTTAATTCTTCAGATTCTCTTTTTATTCCTCTTGAAGTACAAATTTTATTTCATGATTTGTGATTATGATTATTATTTGCATAATTTATGCCTAATTTTATACCAGTTTTTCCCCCCTCTATTCTTATTGACTTGATTTATAAACTAATTTCATCTCAATTCATAAGCAACTCATGCTATCTTCAAGTTCTCATATCAACCTCATTTCAAGCCATTTAAAAATCAAGGATTTCGAACCTTATTCACACTATTTTTATATTAAACATCCCAATATATATATTTGCAATTTAAAAATTACCCAACATGATCAATATTTACTCGTTTTAAAATTCAAGCATCATGCATTATATTTACATGATTTAAAGATTTTACATTGCTATTCCTTTTCAAGTGTTTTAAAAGTCATTGATTGTGATTTGTATTCTTGTGATTTAAGAATTTCACATGATTCTTTTTGCCCGATTTATAATAAATTACACATCATGATTCACTTTCGCATGATTTAAAATTCAAACATTGTGATTTGTATTTACGCAATTTAAAAATCTCATATTACGATTCCTTTTCATGTGATTTAGGAATAGAGGATTGCTTTTGGTCACATGATTTTAAATCAAACATCACGGTTTTTACTCATGTAATTTTAAAGGTACGTAACGTGATTCTTAGTCATACTATTTAAGATCAGAAAACCTTGATTTACATTCTTGCAATAAAAGTTAGCAGACCACAATTCATGTTCACACAAATGAAAAATTGCGCATCGGGATTCCTGTTCACATGATTTAAAATCAAACTGCCTTTTTTGAATGGTAAATGAAACAAGTTAATTTAAAAGACCTGTGAATACTATGAAATTATTTATAATTCAAAACATTTTTATAACAATGTTGACACAGATAATCAAAAAGTAGTAATTTTAAATTTTTCTGTCATTTTTTGAATCTATTTTTAATTTTCTTAGCTTTTTTTTATTTATTACTTATGCAGCCTAATTCTCTGTCAAAAATTGAAATCTTTTAATATTATTATAAAAAGTAGTTATTTTTATTACTTTGAATAATGGATCTTATAATTTTGATGATATTTATTCATTTATACTGCATATAAATTTTAAAATTTCATAAAATAAGATTAGAAAGAAATGTATCAATTCCTTTTTGCTAAAAATTAAATTTGAAATTTATAATTTTTCAAAAGTATAAAATTACCACTTCTTTTTTCTTCCTGAAAACTTCAAGTATTTTTTTATGAATCATCCCTAATTATGCATTTTAAACCTTTCAAATATTTAGCATTGTGCTTGATCTTTTGTAAATTGGTTTAAAAAATTGCTAAGTATAAAGAATCCTCAATTGTTAAGGGTATCAAAAATTTTGGAAAAAATTTGATGAAGCAAGTACAAATGGAAGTTTAAATGGGTGAATTAATAAAGGGTTAATTGATTTTATAAGATCTCTGTGAAATTGAAAATTGGAAAATTGATATACTCATTTGAACTTATTTTTGAAAACAGAGCTCCTTTTAAAGATAAAGAAACAGATTCATCACTTTAATTTTCATGTGACTTAACTTACTTTTTTTAGGCAAATTGTATGATTTCTTTGAATGAATTTCGTGTTAGATGGAAACAATGGCAGGAAGAATGTAGAGTTAGACTCGAGAGAGAAGAGTTTTCTTCTGATGAGAATCTGGAAAAAATTTGCCAGGTAAAATTATTTGTGTGCTTTTTTTTTAAATTTTTATTTCTACTGATTACTGTTAAAATCAATGAGTTTTAGTACTTGTGTTAATACATTATAAATCCAGATAAAAAGGTTGTTTGCTATTATCTTATTTTGACTGTGATAGGAGTGGATTCAGGTTTTGTTTTATAGGTCCATTTTGGGAAAGTTATTATGAAAATGTAAATATTTTGATAATAATGAAAGAAAAAAAAAAGCATTTTATGAGACTCACACCCGAACTGTGCTTTAGGGGTGTGGGAGTGTCAAGTTTCATGTCATTAGGTAACCTTTTTTGAAATTTTAAATAGATTATTCTTATTTTTTTGATCGGACACATACTTCATTAACTAACTACAGTAATCTCTCGATTATATGCAGGCTGACTATTCGTGCTTCGCTTTTTTTCTTCTTTTTTTTGCAATGATAAACAACATAGTGTTTAGAATTGAAAATAAATAAATTCATAGAGATGGAACTATTTTAAGAGTTTTGAGAATGGCATACAACATTCATATTCATTGCCCAGGTGCATGCAATTAATCAAATAATGGGTCTATGTTTCATTATCGTAGTTTCAATTGCTATATCTAAGTAAAATGAAGCATTGAAGGGGTGGAAATGGTGAGGCATTCATAAAGAGCAAAGAAATGTGATTTACAGCTGTTGAACTACTAAGTCAGGATGGAGTTCAAATTTCAATGAATAGATTCGGCACGCATTAAAGCAGTTTCTTCTCCTGGATCGTATTGTTGTTATTCAAAGCAATGATATTGATAGCATTAAGGAAATTTAGTTTTCTCTGTCTTGCCTTTCTATGATGAATTGGAATTAATTATCCCCAATCATTTATTTAGTCAACATGTAACACATTCTTGGAATTCTTATCAGATTGATAACTAACGAATGAGGATGGTCCCCACACAACACTTATACCCCAAAGAAAAAAGGATGAAGCAGGACTTTGAATAATATGTGGGTCATATGCATGATTTCAAAATTGTTGTCAGTTGTTTTTTTTTCTTTTTCTGATAAGAGTTTCTAAAAATCGTATATGCACAGTAACTCTCAATAAGAACTAATTCACATATTTAGACCATCATTTTTTTTTTTTTATATCTTTCTTCTCTTTAAAAGATAAAATTTACAAGAAATTTCATTTTTGGTATTAAAATCACTATGTAGATCTATAATCAAACAAGTAAATAATTTTTTGTAGCTATTTCATTATAAAATATAGAGCATTAGATACTTACTAAAGCTTACAAAAATAAAAAAAAATACCCCTATCATACTGAACTTAACCATGTAACCACTTTATTTTACTCAGATAACTATTCATAATAAACTGAATTTTGAAATTATACCTAAATTTCCATATAGATCTGTTCTATAAAGATGTCCCTTTACGAGTTAGGACTAAAATTAATAGTTTTTAACAGTTTTTAATGATATTAAAATAAAGTTCATCAACAGTTTAAACTAACATATTTTATTAGTTCATCATAAACAGATAGTTTGTATACATTACATTTAATCAGTTTCTAAAACTTAAATAAAAATGCTTTCCACAATCTGAGTAAATGTTTCTAAAAATATCAAATAAATTATCACAAGTTAAATAATATTTAATGCTTGTTTTATATTTTGTTTTTACAAAGAAGAAAATAAAACAGAGCCAACCTTATTAATAAGATGGCATTTTTTAATAATTAATGTTGTATTAATCTCAAGAAGTCGAATATTTAGAGTGTAATAGAATAGTATAATATTATAGAGTATAGTAATCTAAAATATTTGTTATTATACATTCCAGCTTTTGTGTGGAGACTTGGAAGTGCTTAGTGAGAAAAGGTCTGTAAATTTTGTTTATAATATTTTTGAAATTTTAATATTTTGTTTTCTCTTTTTTTTTCTTGAGTGAAAAAAGAATTTTTTTTCTATTTATTTTAGTTATTTGTGTCGTAATTGGTACCATCTAATGGTTTCTGTACTTTTGTATACGAATCCATGTATAAATGTCTCAGAATTAGCTGATACAGCGAGAGTAAGTTTTTCTTTTTTGTATTATTTTCTTCGCACATTCCCATTTGTATAATGATAGAATTATATTTTCTGTTTCTCAACTTTCTTTTTTTAAAAAGGGGAAAAAAGTAGGCTCTGCAGACCATTCCCTATGGATTTTTCTCAGTCAGCATTTTTTTTTAATTTTTAAAGTTGATAAAAAAGATCATTTTGTTTGTGAAAGATGTAATTATTACAATTTTTTGTAAGAACATAATTTTGTTAATATATTAATCGTAAAGAAGTAAACAAATGCTTAGATTTGAAAAAGAATCAACTGTACTTGAAAACATTATGTTTAAAGTTGGAAACACAGAATCTGCAACAGAATAAGGAACAATAAATGAGAAGTAATTTTTCTACATAAATAAAAAATGACACAAATAAAAAAAGCTTTTTAGTAACACATCCAATTTCAATTCTGTAATTACGTTTCGGAGGCCTACAAGGTTGTTGTAGATCATTTGAAAAAGAATCAACTGTACTTGAAAACATTATGTTTAAAGTTGGAAACACAGAATCTGCAACTGAATAAGGAACAATAAATGAGAAGTAATTTTTCTACATAAATAAAAAATGACATGAGTAAAAAAAGCTTTTTAGCAACGCATCCAATTTCAATTCTGTAATTACATTTCGGTGGCCTACAAGGTCGTCCACATTGCATTTTTACTACAAGTTTAACAGTTTATAATTATTGAATATTTTTCAACTGCTAAATTTTTTTATTCCATTTTTAAAAAATGTGTAAATTTTTCTACACATTTTTCTAATTTCAAATTTCTAAGTCTTCTAGTTTTTACACAGCAGAATGTAATATAAGGTTGAACACCCAAAACAGCATCATGCGTATGACTTATTAATGTATAGAAAGAAAGCATCAATATTGAAATATAATTAAAAAAATTTCAGTTAGATTTTGAAATAATGATTTTTTTTTAATGCAGAGTTTCTGCTGTTCTGTTATTCTTGATAAGAAATATCTTGTCCTAATTTTCTGATTTTTCATTTATTTATTTGTATGTGTATGTTAGGAACATTCCTTTTTCTAAGAATACTAATGCAGTTTTTGAAATAAATGATTTTTCAAAGCAAAAAATTTGAATTTTTTATCCAACCTCTTTTATTTGAATTAATGCTAGTAAAAATCTAAAAATTCAAGCGATCATGCTTAGAGACAATCCAGTAATTATATACTTGGTTCATTGAATGCAGCCTTATCCGCACAATTCATTCTTTCAGGCTTTTCGAAAATAGAGTCATTTTATGAAAAAGAAACTCCATTTGCAATACCAAATTAACCTAATTCAGGGGTAATATGTTTATTTAGTAAATTCGTCAAATGCAATGACGAAGCGTGAAGGGCAGAGTTTTGTAGTTTCACAATTATTGATTTGTCTTTTCTAATTTGATTTTGAAAATGATCAATTCTAAATAAAAAATACAGTAATCATATCGCGGAATTCCAAAACGGTGAACAGAGGGATTATTCACTACATTACTTTTGTACAAAAATATTAAGTATTATATTCACCTTGTTTTTGTTTCGAGATTATTGAAACCGTACTTAAAAATTTTGTTTGAATTTTAGTTTTAATTCTTGAACTTGATAACAAGTTTTAATTATAAATCGGTATGAGAAAATAACTAATTTATCCTATTTTTACCCCCACTTTGCAATAGTTCTTCATAATAGTAAAATCGTTTGTATATGTATTAATCTCAAAGTATTATGAGTTCTTCACTGCTCCATCAATGAAATTATAATAGAAACTGTCAAATTCCTTTTATTACCAAACAAAGTAATTCTACATTTAAAAATATTATAGTTTATTATTATTTTTTATTATATTTAAGTAGATAAAATTACACTTATTTAGGGAAATGCTTAATCATTTTAGATTTTTCCTGTTGGTTTTGAGCATTGTAATAAACAGTGCCTGATTTTCCACTTTGCCAGTAACATAAAAAACAATTTCAGAAAATTAAATTTTTCATTATATAAAAAATTTTAAAAATGCTATTTACTTGTTTTAAAGATAATAAAACTTGTATGCAGATACTAATAAGTTTTTTTTCAATGATATGCCAAAATTTAATATATTGTGTACTAAAATCTGTGATAACACACCACTCAATAAGCCTCCGGTCTGACAAAAATAGCACCACTGCTAACAAAGCCATATAATTTCTGAGTAGTAGCAACTTTCAAACAATAATTGTCAAAATGTCATGACATCCTGATTATTAGTTTTGAGGTTACAAGTGGTTTTAGTGACCCTTGTTTTGTAATTTTTAAAAGAATGGATGAAAAAGAATGTGTTTTGATTAAGTATTATTTTTTGAAGGGAAAAAATACTGTTGAAGCAAAATAAAGGCTTGATAATTATTATGGTACTCTGCACCAGGAAAATCAACCATTATTGATTGGTATGCTGAATTTTAATGCAGCTGTAAAGACAGTGATGATGCTGAATGCTCTGGTTGCTCAAAATCAAATGTTTTAGACCGTAAAGTGAAGTTGCGTGAGATAGCTGTCACCTTAAGGATATCACAAGGTAGTTTGTTTACAATTTTACAAAAAAAGTTGAGCAGGCTTGTGTTGCTTTCAAAATGGCTGCTGCGTTTACTCACACCAAACTAAAAAGAACAATGTGTTGACGATTCAGAATGCTGTTTGGAACTTTTAAAGCAAAATAAAAAAAAAATCTTTTGTCTGCATATGACAATGGATGAAACATGGATCCAGTACAACACTCTTTAATAAAAAAAAACTTCAGTTGAGTGGATAACAGTCGGGTGAAAGTCATTCAAAGCGATCAAAAAGTCAAAAGTTGACTCGCAATATTGTGACCTCCGTACTTAGGGACATGCATGGTATTTTGTTCATCGATTATCTTGAAAAAGATGAAACTCTAGTTAGCGAATATTACATTATATTATTGGATTGAATAAGCTAGGAAATTAAGAAGAAGCAGCCTCACTTGCAAAGAAAAATAATTCTGTTTAACTTAGACAATGCCCCTTTGTCACATAATGGCTGAATTGTATGAATTATTTCCCCACTCACCATAGTTTCCAGATCTGTCCCATCGCGACCAATGGCTCTTATGAAATTTAAAAAAGATGCTCCAAGGGAAAAAATTTGGCTCAAATGAAGTTATTTTTAAAACTTGGGTCTATTTTGAGAGCAAAGAAATCGTTCTACAAAAAAGGCATAAAAAGAAATTCGAAGAGTGTTGGAATAAACGTATCTTTTATGAAGTCTAGTTTCTAAAAAAAGAATGCTGTTTTTCTTAGCTAAACCGGAGACTTATTGAGTGATGTGTTACACCCATATTTTTACTAATTATTATTTTATTCAAGTTGTCTATAATGCATGTAATATTTTTTTCTTCTTAGACTTACTACAACAATGTAACTTGTGACTCGTGGAATAAATCTAATACTGTAGATTCAGTGATATTAGCTGCTATGGAATTAGATCTAAAGAATGTCATTGCTTTGATATGGTAAATTAACCTATGTTGTGCATTATTGCCACTTTCTTCTAATGATTTAAATTTTTTAAAGATTAATGATATGCAATTTTGTGTTTTAAATAAATCACTTCATTCTAAAAAAAAAAAAAAAATTACTTTTTTAAAATAATCTCTTTTATTGTCAGAATGAATTCATACATTTATTCTGATTTAAATGAATACAATACAGAGCTGTTCTTAATTTCTTAAGGGCAGAAAACTATAGTAATAAACTTCATCAAATACTACAAATTATCGTTGCTTTATAATATCTACTCTTAAGTAACAAGTTATTTTTTGAAAAATCATATTTTTACTTTATAATTTGATAGTGCATACATTAAAAACATTTTTTCTAAATGCATATTTTGAACTTATCTTATTTCCATATATTTAAATTTATAACTTAGTTCTTCCTTTGACATCATTATATTTTTGTCAGCCAACAACTATTTGTCTATTGTTTTAGAAAATAACTCCTCTTTTAAAAAATCTTTATAATAAATTTTAAAAAAACTTATGAACTGAATTAATATAATTAAAAAGATGTTTTGTTTTTTTAAATTTTGTAAAGACTATTCAAACCCAAGTAAACAAATTACTTGTTGAGTAGCTGTAGAAAATAATTTTAGTACATTGAATTTTTTTTTTTCAAAAAAAAGCACAAATAATATCTAATGCGCTTGTATTCCATCTTACCTAAACTTTCATACTACTGTCAAATAATCAGAAAAAAATTTGAAAATTTTCTCTCTATATATATCTATATATACATATATGTATTCCTCTCTCTCTATTTATATATGTAGTGAAACCTCGGTTAAGTGGACGTTCTTGGGAACGAAATAATTGCCCCTTTACGAGAGTTGCCCGTTGACAGGAAGGGTACCCTAATAATAAAGTTTATCAGCATAAATTGTTTTTAGAATAGTACTTTCAATGATGTAGAAATAATTAAATGATCTACAATAACTATCTACAAGGATATTTATTCATAATTTGAAAAATATTTTTTTCTATACAAAAGAAATGTATAAAAAAAGTTTGATATAAATACATAATTCTAGATGCAGCTATGTAAAAATTAATATAATTTTCCTGTTAACACAGGTGTTCAAGTTAGTCATACAATACCGAATAGGAGCTTTAAGTCTTCAGTCGGTTTCACTCAATGAGAAATGTGTTTAATACCTCCTTGAAAGTAAGCCGCCCGCGATTCACAGAAAACAAAAGAAATCAATGCTGACCTATACAGTATGAGGACCTATGGAGTTGATATATTTACGATTAATCATCTATCAAGTGTCTGAATAAATGTTTCCTTTATATGAACGTTCTCTTTTTTGTTCTCTTTTTTTACCCCAGCTGTGTTAAATACAGTCTTCAAATTTATAAGAAAATGCAAGAATTCAGTGGAGAAGAAACATTTAAGAGGTTATTTCAGCTTGTGGGGTCTCATAACCTATGTTGTCCAGATGAAAAGATCAAAAGATGCCACTATCTCAAAAAGCAGTATTATTTTCTCACCTTTCTTTGCAAATATAAGGCAAGGTGACAGGAGAAAGATTAATTCTTTAGTAGTGAAATAGCTTAACAATATTTTTAGCTATGGATAAGAAGAAGAAAATTTACAAGCTTTGAAAATAAAATAGTGAAATATTGCTTTTTCCCCCCTCGCAATTTAAAGCAGAAATTTTTTTTTTTACAAATTTAGAAAATATAGTGTCCGGCTTGAAGAGATAGAAAAGAACGTTTCAGGGCAAAGATGACTGTCTATGTCCGGTTACAGTAGTGATCAACTTTGCGGAGAATGTACATAATGGTTTATTTATAGAAGATTCACGGGGAATTAATAATATGTACGTATTGAAAGGTGCCCGTTTCACAGGAGTGTCCATAACAGGAGGTTTCACTGTGTGTGTATATATATATATGCAGCACAAAAAAGACAAGTATAAAAAGAAAAACTTGATAAATTAATTATTTTTCTTCTCTTTTCATTAATCTTTATTATTTTCCATGTTTTCTCTATATTTTAGATATACAGTACAGAACCCGTTATCCGGAAATCAGAAAACCGGAAAACCAAAAAACCGGAACGAAATTTGCTAAATTTTCTCGCCATTTAAAAAAAAAATGTTTTTTTTTTCCTCATAAGATTTTACGATTTTTCTTTCTTTTTTTAAAGATGTTTACCTTACCATCATTTTGGAAATAATCATTAGTGTATTACTTCATCGTCTTTTTTAATTTTTAAGATTATTTCCAAATATTATTTTTTTTAGTTGGGTTTAACAATAAAAAAAACGGCTTTTTGTAGCAATTCAGAAAACCGGAAAAACCAGTTATTCGGAATAGCGATGGTCCCGACCGTTCCGGATAATCGGTTACTGTATTGTTCGGTTCTTTACTGTATTGTTCATCTATATTTTTCTAATGAAAGATATTTTCAGTACATTTAATGATGGATGGTGGTTTGCTACTCATCTCATGGATCTTTTTTCTCATGGGGATTTCATTGAAAATAGTGCTGGACAAAATGGGTAATAATTCTATTCTTGACAACAACAGTATTGTGTTTCCGAACTCTTAAATATTTTTTTTTTTTGTGTGTGTAAGCTTTTTATTTTTTGTACATTAATCATTTAATAACACACTAACATTACAGAGTAAGTGCCTGTAACTATAAGTGGTCACTTTGGCCACTTTACTGGAGGTTATACCTCAGAAGAAACACTTCATGGCAAATTCTCTTTTATTTATGTAGGCAATTTTAAGTATAGTAACAAATGTGTTTGTGTAAATCTAGATTTAGTGTTTAGGTTTCAAATGCTGAAAAAATTGTTCTAAACTATCAATTTCCAAGTAATTATGTCAGAATTACTTAGGATTAAGTTGTGGGAAAGTTATCTTGTGATAATTTTTTGTATTTTGATATTTTAAAAGCATTTTCCGGGCATTTGAAACTTTGTTTATTCTAGGCTTATTTTTCTCTAAATTTCAAATTACCAGTGGTAGGGAAACATAATTCCTCATGAAATGTTTCTCCCAGGGCATAGCATCCACTTAAAAGAAATGAGATGAAATGCTGATATCATGTATATTTAAAGTATGTAACCATATAATTTGCTTGTTGTAATGCTTTCCTTCAAAAGTTTTCGCTTCAGTTCTATGTATATAACTTCAGTCTGTTTAGAGGCAACCATTTTTGATAAATAATATACTGCAGAGAACTGTTAAGTCTAAGCAAAAATAAAATCAAGAAGAATGTGAATACTCTAAAATTAATGGCTTCCTGCAATACTTAAAAAAAAAAAATAAATAAATAATTTCAAACAAGATATTTTACGATTCATGAATTTATTAAATCCATTGAAAAGGAATTTACAAAGGTTATGAATGCATATAGGAAACTTCAAGAGTGATTCATCCTTGAGGAAGCACTATAAAAACTTTAAGTTCTCTTTAATGGAAAATAATTGATAATTTTTTACACAGAATGCACCCAAGACCCCCAAGGTTAAGAATAGATATGTTCTGTCACTTTTTCTTTATTCATAGTTGTTGTTAATTTACGTCGCACTAGAGCTGCAGAATGGGCTATTGGCGACGGATGAATTTTATTGAGCGGTAATACAAAAAAAAAATAATAATGGTTTGAATAATTTCTTCCAAACTTTTGTTTCCTATTGACTAACTCTCAATAGAAGGGGCAGGATAGCCTGGTCGGTAGGGCGCTGGGCCCATATCCAAGAGGTCGTGGGTTCGATCCTCGCCGGCCGAAGACTCCCCGTGTAGTAAATGGTGACTGATGCACGTTAAATCTGTCGAGTCTCAAAGTCCTCCATGTTCCCACAACAAATCAANAAAAATATTTTAAAACCTGCTGATTACCTATAGTATAATTAAATTTCAATATAATGCATGGCAAGTGTTGGTAGTTTTGAAGTTTATATATTCTCTTGGCAAACTTCAGTTTTTGACATTTTTGACGGGTTTTTGACGGTTTAAACCAGTATTATACCCTTGTCATGTCAAAAACCACTTTTTGACGTCAAAAACCCAACCCTGATATATATATATATATACTATTTGAATTGAGAATACTGAAATAAAAATTAGGTCACTTTATTGGAATGAACGGCTCAATTTGGAGTCTCTATTGGTTGTAGAAGCATTTTCTATAAAATGCATTTAATATTGTAATAAATATAATGTAGTTAAATTGGATTTCTGGAGAAAAAAAGGAAATGAGTTGTTGTTCCAAATGTGTTGCCTCATAAATTTTTCGGCTGGGATTTAAAATATTTGAAATTATATTTATGTTTTTTTTATTTTAGACAAAGTGCAAATTTTAGAAAGTACCTATTGAGAAATTATGGAGAAAATCTTATGTGCCATCCAAGGTAAGTTTAATTTTAAATGCAAATAAATGAAATGGATTATTATTCCTTGTATTTTTTTCTGTGTTCTTTAATTTCCAGTAGTTTTTTTAAAACATCTACATGCTTACAATCCTTATGACTTTAAAGTTAATTAGGAATATTCTGGGTTGTTTTTGTTGACGTTACTTTTGTTAATACTTCAATTATAATGTGTAATATTCCTGATAATTAATACTATGTGTCTCCTGAAATAAAATAAAAAGTGTGAAAGATATTGCCTACAACAATAACAGATTTCGCATTATCAATCTCACAATATTTACTCTTACCATTACATATATGGCAACTTAAACGCATTACTCCTAAAATGTGTGTATTTTCAGTCATCTCCTATTTAAAAACTTAAATGAAAAAGAACATACAAATTTAAAGGAATTTTTTTTCCAGCTTTGAAAAAAATGTTGCCATATTAGAAAGTTGTTTTCTAGTTATTTTTTTAGGGTCATCATGCTCTTTTATCCAGTTATTCTCTTAGTTCAAGCCAGAACTTAATTTTAGCCTTTTTTTTTTTATCAAGGGCTATGAGAAAAATTTGTTACTCACTATGCATACATGTTACTACAGTTATATGTTACTTTCAATGATGATCTAAACACACCTTACTATTTTACCTTCCTCATAATGGTTTCTCATTTTATAGTTTTTGTAATGTGCTATCACACAAAAAAGAGTTTTGTATCCCTATAATTAAAAGTGATTCATGCAAGATTAGTTTATTAATAAACTGTATCTGGTAAAAATTATAGCTAGGAGAAGTCAATGTGTAGACCAGTGATTTTCAACCACTGTGCCGCGGCACTTTTGTGTGCCGCCAAATTCTTAAAATGTGCTGCCAAATATTGGAAACGATACAATAAAAATTATAATGCTTTTTTTTTATTATGAGTAAAGTTTAAACTAAAGAAAAGTGTATATATATATATATACTTATACTTATATATATACTTACAAACAGAAATAAAAGCTCATCATTAAAGTAAGCTATGAAATTAATAAACAAATTAACAAAGGATAACTAAAAAAAATTAAGCTAACAATTAATAATTAGCAAAAAAACAAGTTAACAAGAAATCACAAAAAAATAACAGTTAATGTAAAAAAACTAAAAGTTAATAACTGTAGAAAACAAGCTAACAATTAATAACTAGCAAAAAAAAATAACTGTTACTAACTAATCAGAAAAATAAGTCGAACGAAATAATTAATCCCTTAATAAACGTGCTTTTGTAGTACATATTATTTTATGTCACATTCAAAATTATTATCACAAACTATTTGATACAGTGTATAATAGGTAAGTAAGCAACTTTTAATTTAATGTTTTTCATTGTGTGCATCAAATTTCGAAATCGTTAAAAGTGTGCCGCAACAAAAAAAAAAGGTTGAGAATCACTAGTGTAGACCTTTAGCATTTCTTATTTTTGGCTTCTCTTTTTACAACCGTGAATTTTACAAATGGCCGGTTTTTATATTCTTAATTTTTTCCAAGCCTTTGAATGGGGAACCTACTGTAATTAAATACTTGACAGTGACATCACGTGTGGTTAAATCCGTCAAGTTCGACACACACGTGACATCGCTTTCAGGTATCCAATTAAATCTCGTCCAAAAATGGATTCAGCCTGATAATAAACCCAAGCCTGAAAGCTGTAAAATTAATAAACCATGCACAACAACATGATTAGTTGCAAGTAACCAAATAAAGTTTCTTTTTTCTTTTCTTAAATAACCAGTTAAGCAAGATTTTTCTTTGTTGGTAAAAAGATGAATATCATTGAAATCAATGACTTAGTCTCAATTTTCGCACATTTTTATACCAGATCAAACAATGCAGCATTGCAATAACTAGTTAATTATTAAATTATTAGATGATAAAACTCGTTTCGCAAAACTATGGATTTCCTTCGTAATTAGCATAGAACCTATTATCTAATTTTGAATCTGTGTAAAACTAGAATCCCTATCTTTCATTGAAGTTTGATAGTTTGAAAAAATATGTCTGCTTTTTTATGTATTTATCAGAACCATTTGTAAATTTTCTTTTAAATTGCTATAAATACAATAATTTATTCATCTTGATTTCAGTTTGTGGCAAATTGGAATTGACTATATTGATCACAGTGATATAAGTTGGTAAGAATACTTATTTATTTGTTGAAGTATTTAAAATGTATTTAACTCCTGTTAATGATTGTTATTATTATGTTTTTTTTTTTTTTAGTGAAGTATATCTTGAAAGAATACCATTGAAAACTGAAGCTCAGGCTCGTAAAGTATTGTATTTGGCAAAAAAACGAAATTTGACCAGTCTAGGTATGCATTACTAATTTATAAATTAAAAATAATTAATTAGAATTTTTTTTGACTTTGATTTTTTTTAAAAAAGTTTTTGTGCGTTTTATGTTAGCAAAAGATATATTTTAGATATTTAACTTGTTTAATTCTTTGTTTCCTATCTTTTTTTTAAAAAGAATTTTCTGAATTTTATTCATTTAAAATATGAGTTTCAATCAAAAATGAAAAGTTTGATGGAAGATATATGTCTAATAAAATGCTTAAAACGTTCAACTGAAAAAATTATAAAAATATATTATTAGTTGCTGGTGCAGAACATTAGATTATACTAGTTGGTCTATTGATTAGGAAATATTTAGTGGAAGAAGGTTTTGTTAATCATTTTCTGTTTTTTCTATACATTCTAAGGTTGTCATTTTTGTTCATATGCTAAATTATAACTTCACATATATTCTTCCACTTAGTTCTTCAATTCAAGAGCTTAGTGGAAAGATGTACCTAGTGGCATTTTTAAAAAGTGCGAAATTTTGGGTTTTAAAATATAATGAGCTCAGCTGTATGTATAAAACTTAAATGTTGTTTCCCTGATCAATCAATATGACGATTTTTATTGAATGGAAATTTGTGTTTTATAGACAGCTTTATTTCTTTTCTTTACGAAAAAAAAAATTTAAAAACTGTTGCTTCTAAATTTACTAAAATGTTATTTAGAACTTAAGCTCACACTGGAAATTTATCGGTCCAAAAGAATTACATAGATATTTATTTAGTGGTTCTAAAAATTTAACATAGTACTGTACTGAAAAGAAAAGTTTAAGCTTTCAAAGTGTATGAAAATGATTGAACCTAATTGAGCAAAGAGCTGTACAACATTCCCAAATATTCTAGATGCTACACATTTTTTAATCTGTGGTGAACACAAGAATTTTTCGAGGTGGTGTCACAACTAACAATATGCATATAATAATAGATTTTTTATTATGTTTTCATTTGCTCCCTATTGCATCTGTGGGGGAAGAATTTTATCTGCGGATCACTGGAACACAATTTCTATCGAAGCTTTTTGCTTGATAACAATTCAAGTTTCAATCGAATTTCCAAAAATTATTCTGTAATTCCTAAATAGATGTGTGGCTTTGTTGCTAAAAATTTTCATTCTATTCAGCTCTTTACTTGTTTTTTTGTTATATATATATATATAGGTTGTCATTTGAAAAATTTGAGTNATATATTAATCTATTTTGCTTTTTCAGCAATTAGTGCAACAGATCTTCATGTAGATATTAGGTAATGGATTTTTTAATGTGGCATTATTAGAATCGCCAAAATTTAATAAATAGATGAATTCCCAAAAATTTGCATCAAAACTGATTTATGAAGTGTTTGAATTTCCCATGGTAATTACTTTTGGATTAAAGAGAAAAAAAAGTGCGTGGAGTCCCACCGTGCGGAAGAAGTTAAACTTTGTAACCTGCGACGTTAATTGTAGAAGAATCGGCAGTTGTAGAAGGATCACTAGTTCTAATAAATTATATGTGTATCAAAACAAACTAAAATAATATTTATAGAAAAGCAAAAGTTTTAGGACTTTTATTATTTTAATGCTAGTGAGAACCGAAACAATATGGAAATGAATGAGGGAAAACTGGATCCTACCACGTGATTTCCCGGTCAAAAAAAATGTAGCGTTAAACGTTTAACGCAACCTTGTTGGAAGTCGCATAAGAAGTATAACTNATATATTAATCTATTTTGCTTTTTCAGCAATTAGTGCAACAGATCTTCATGTAGATATTAGGTAATGGATTTTTTAATGTGGCATTATTAGAATCGCCAAAATTTAATAAATAGATGAATTCCCAAAATTTTGAAAATGTAAAAAATTTGCATCAAAACTGATTTATGAAGTGTTTAAATTTCTCATGGTAATTACTTTTGGATTAAAGAAAAAAAATGAACAGGCAAGCTTCTTGTGCTGTAAATGGTGGAAAAATAAGTTTATAAAAAATAGTTCACGCAACAAATTTGCCATCCATGCTTTTGATTTTGTCAACATTTATTGATGACTTGACCAAATTGTCCCCATGCTGGTGTAAACCTTATTCAGAGCATTCTTCCTATAAATTCTTTGATTATACATATTTTTTGAAGGCAAAAATAAAAGTTATAGTCTGTCTATCTAAAGAATTTCTCTTGCCACTCATTTGGAGAATTATTGGTGACAATGGTTATACGTTTGAACTATTCCTTATAGAGGTATGGGTGCTTCCAAGCAGTGCACTTTACCCTTCAGGGATTTTTTTAAAAACATGAATGGTGCTCAACATGTTAACAAAAACCTACTAAAATATTTCTTTATGATTTTTAAAATTCAAGAAACTGAACATTAATGAAAGAAATTTTTGTTAACCATGTTATTAATAGTTTGAAATTATTATTTTTTTCAGTGAAAACAGTTTCTAATGTTATGACTTCTAAGGCAATGGCAAAAGGAAAACTTGGAACTGCTTTAACATGGGTTATGTATTCTAAGGTCAATTATCCTTTCTTTTTTTAAAGTTAAATTAATTAATAAAAATATTTGTCTGTACGTTAGAGATGTGGCAAGCTCACTTTAAGAGGTCTGAACCCGGTAAATAATACATAATTACTTAGCCCTAGGTATACGTCAGTTAAAGATCGAATTTAGCACTCTCGCAAAAGTACTGGACAGAACTAGCAGATTGCTGTTATTTTTTTATATCGTATAAGTTGTATTTTTTTGTACTTAATGCTCGCTCGAACCAAACGTTTCTTAATAGTTTCTCTTAAAAAAGTTCATGAAAATTTTATCATGAGCCTGAAACATTTTTTCAGTAAGCAAGCCATGCCGGGCTTGGGCATCTCTACCGTACACATGCATTTATAAATAATTTGTTTTTGTTTCTAAACTGCATTTTTTTACACATATTTCTATTTTTGTTCTTTTACAGAATGTCCGGTACGCAGATGAAATAGCTGATAGGTTTGTATTTTATTATAGCTATATTGTTCAAAAATGTGCTATATGGGTGTTATTTTTCCATAATTATTACAATTTCATTGTCAAAATTAGCAATATAAATTACAGTTATTGCAAAAAATAAGCTTTTAAATAATTTTTTATGCTTTTTATTTGCACTGTTTAAAGTAAGCTCCCCCCTCTTGAACTACTAAGAGTTAAGAAACTTTAACATTAACTTCTCATCTACGATCAGTTCTATAAACGATAAATGAGAAACAAAAGTGATTCGATAGAAACAAAAAATACAATAAAAACAAACAAATTAATCTGAAATACTGTGAACAAAAATGTTTAGTGTAGATTTAGTTACTTTAGTTTTAAAGCAATAACGGCTAGATCTAATTATTCCAAAAAACTAGAACATTGTTTACAGGCAAGCAATTTAATTTTACTCCTTAAAATTGCTCTAATTTGAATTTTGTAAACGCTAATTGTTTATATTTCTGTATTATTCAACTTTTGATTACTGAGAGCTAGTATAGAAAGTTGGTACCTCTGCGTACATATAGAATAGAATTCTTGAAAAAAAAATTAAATAAACATTTTTGCACATTAAGGGTCGTAATTAGTATTAATCTATTTTTATCTCTGATTTTGTAATATTTTATTAGCTTTTAATTTTATTGGTTATTAATTAATCTAAATGCTGATGTGTAAAATTGAAAAAGTTAAACTGTATGAATTATGTAGAAATAGAATTCCAATTAAAAAACTTTTTTTTTATCTATTAATAATTTATATGTAAGCAAATTTGTATTCATTACAAAAAAAAACAATGTATTTTAACTTAATAGGTGGCTGAAAGATTATGCTGATCGTGGAAAAGGTGAAGGCTTTGAAATTTTTAGAAACATGGGCTCTTGTATGCTGGTCAGTGATAAGTTGACATTTGTTGGTAAGAACTAAACTATAATTTATCCATATCAGTTAACTGATTTTTAAATCAGTTGATTTTTTTTAAAAATATGACCCATTTTACTATATGCAGGTCCCTATTTAAAATATGAATTCTCTACCTTTTTACACCTTCAGTTATTAATAAAGACGAAAGAGAGAATTCTTTTATAGTAAAGTTTGGCTATAATTTTGCTTACATAAATCTTCGAGTGCTATTTTTTTGCTGCTCTAAAAAATTACTGGTCTCGGTTAATGTGTTGTAAGTTTTTATCATGTCCGCAATTTTTGATGTGTCAGTGTGCAAACAAAATTGCTGAGATTAATGTTACTAATTCTTTTACTAATCTATTTATTACATTTTGTCCAATTAGAAACTATTAGTTATAGTATTTTGCATGTTTTTGTTTTTATATGAATTTTGTGGTTCTCTTTCAAATAAAAAATAATAATAATTTCAGGAAAATATTGTGAATTCCATAAATTGTATGAAGACCAAGATTTAAAGGCAGCTGCAACGTTACTGATTTCTTTGATAGCATCAGGATTAGCTCCACCTAAGTAAAAAGAAATTATTTTATATTCGTTTTTTTTTTTCATTTACCATGAATTTTTTTTTTTTAACTTTGCTAGTTATTCAAGAATATACTACAATTATTTAAAATGAATTTATATCTTTTACTATTCAAAGCTATAAACTTAGGATTATAATTAAAACTTATTTTAAAATGTCCATTAAATATTGCTGACTTGAAATATGTATTTTTCAGTGAATGTAATATTGTTCTTGTGTTTTTTTTCCTTTAGTTTATTCAATGTTAAAAAATCTCTAAAATTATATGTGGGGCTATATCTTACGTATTCAGAGATGATTGTGCTCCGGAAAAAATCCGGACTTCCGGATCTTTTATTAACAGTGATCTGCACGTTTTCGGAGTTCCAAAGTACAGAAGTTTCAAGTTATGTTTCATTGCAAGTTATATTAAAAATTTAATATTGGCAAACAAAATTTTTTATTTAAATTTTATTTTGTTTTTTTATTTATTTATTTATCTTTGATATTTTCTCAGGAAGGCTTTCTCATTCTTTGTTGGCAAGCTGAGAGCAGTATAAACAGATCCCTCTTTAATTAATAATTTTTATTTTTTTTTGTTCTCTAGAATATCGTTGATCACTAAATTTCTCATTTCAATTAGAATTTGTTCACGCAGTTTGTTTATTTATACTATTACTAGTGCATTTAAAGGTATGACTGCACCTCATAAATATGGAATCAAACATGCAATTTATTTGTCGATGAAGTATACTTTATTCAATTAATTCATTGTTTTTTATTATTATTAATTTATTTCTTTATTTACTTATTGTGTTCATCTGGCCATCCTAATTGATACTAAATAAACTAATTTGAATAGGAAACTTTATCTTAATTCAGAATTTTTTCTAAGTTCTTAACTGGTCAACTTATCAATATCAGATTTTTATTTCGACACTATCACAAGTGCTGTGATAAGCGATGACTCTGTAATATGTCCAGACATTGCAAATGATATAATTAAATCAATAAATTTAAATGTGAAACCTTTCTTTATTTGCTATTATTAAATTTATTTATAACTGTGCGCTTCTACCTCAAAAATATTGGAATGTTTTTTTTTTTTTAAAGAGACAACGTGTGTTATTCACACATTTGTTGCATTGTAAATACAGTGGAAAGTTGCGTATCCGGAATCGGCGGGACTTTCCGAAGTCCGTATATTTGATTTTTCCGTATAATTGACCTCCAAGGTAAACAAAGCTTAAAATGATCTGAATCTAAGAAGCAGAAAATAAACATTATTTTTCGGGCAATAATGTTTTAGTATTAGAATGATATCTAATCAATCATAAACAAAATATTAGAAAAAAAATAATTATTGCTATTTTAAAAATAAATATAGAAAACGAAAAAAATTCACAGTTATGAAAACATTAATTGCTCTCTCCGGCATTTTGAACTAGAACGATTCAAGCAAGAAGGGGAAATTCCCGTCATTCAATAAGGTGGGTAGGTGGAGAAGAAAAATTCATTTCCTCCTTACTTGTCATTCAAGTTGAGGGCGGGGTAGTGACAAATTCTTATTTTCTCTCCCATCATTGGCTATCAATCAAGCATAAAGGCGTGGCATGCTNTCAACTTCCCTCAATAGTCGAACATATTTCTCTACAGAAAATAAAAATGATCGGTATTTGCGGACATTTCTGTTCGTATCTTTGGCATTTCCACATTTAAAACTTTACTCTTTTCTGAAAAAAAGAGAAATGCATGTGGTGAGTTACCGAAATGCAAGTATGCATTTCAATGACTCACCACATGTTATATGTTTCCAGACATGCCTCCACATGTTATGCGTTTATAAGTCACTAAAATGCAAGTATACATCAAGATTAATACGTTTCTGCCGGTTTCATTAAAAATGTTTGTACCAAAAGTCAGCATAATATGAAACGTTACGGTGACTGTTTCAAAATCTGCTAATTTTCACTATATTCACTCCTTGTATAAAAAACTTTGCTTCAAATTGCGATATAAAGCAGAGATGCCAACTGTTCCGGACACACCAAGATAATTAAAAAAACGGTAAATAACTACAAAGTAAATTTTGCAAATATTTGACTATTTTTGCTTGCTTTTTAAAAGTTATAACATGACATAAGTACTATAAAATGGTAAATTATGTAAGCCCTTATTTAGAAATACTGGTGTATAAAAATCTGCTAAATTGAATTTATTAAACCAAGAATCACAATTGATAAACTACCACTTTAAAATATATATTTGCTGTCCGGAGCAAGTTGGCGTTTCTGCTTAAGTACAATTTAATTTTGATTCATTACAGATTATTGTGTAATATTTTTATTAAATAAAATTGTTTTAGGATCACTTAGTTTTTGAAAAGTTGTTCTTTTATTTCTTTGTTTATTTATTTTTATTAATAAGTTTTCCATTTACTTTTTCGTATCTTGCAGCTTTGTTTCATATTTTAGGATAATTTATTTATTTTTTAGCTAAGACTAAAACACTGTGATTTTATCCTTTATTTATTTATTTTTTTGTTAGTCTGTTGATTTATGTTGATAAAGCTTGTCTGTTGATTTGTTAATTTCTTTTTAGTATGGTTCGTTATTTGATGTTATAAATATGCTTTTTTAATTTTTTTTACATAAATTTTTATTTATTATTTCAATTAGTATTTTTACAATTTTATTGTAATATTATTTTTTTTAAATTTTATTTTGTCTAATTAATATTTTAAGCGTTGCTTATGTATTGGGTATTTTAATTGTTTATTGTGTTTTTGTTTTCAAAAAAGTTCTTACATTAATTAAAATTTTAATTTTACACAGATTATTTATATATTTTTATTATTTTTTTAAATAACTTTGAAGATATAAACAAATAGTTTTTTATTGTTGCACTGTAAATTCCCCTAGTCTTATTTTCCCTTTTATTGATTCATTGCAATTATCAGATCTGATGTACCGTATAAGTTAAAGCTGAATGTATAGTTTAGGTTTGATATTAATGCTGCAACTGAATTCAAGTATAAAAATTCCTGTATGATTTATTTAAAATTATTAGAAGTATGAATTTTATTATGCAACTTTCTTTTCTGTAAATATTTTCTCCGGTAGATACTTCAGAACTCCATTTTCAACTGTGGAACTAAAAATACAGTTTATTTTATTTTTTATACGGTTTTTTATACTTAAAGTTTATTTTCAAGATTAATTTGCATTTTTTATCTGTAAATGGTTATTCTGATCATCGACTCGAGAACGAAAGACATATTTATAAGTTTTATTAATTGTTTCTCCAGGTCTTTCATAGGTATATGTAAAATTTTAAGTATGTTTTAAGAAAAATAAGAAATATTAAGAAGAAAGAGAAAAAAAGCTGGTAAATTTTTTTTTCTAATTGTTCAATTCAAACTCTTGCTTTTTTCTTTTTTAGGAAAATTATAGTTATGTGTATAATAATAATAAATATCATTTGTGACAAAAGTAAATTAATACATAATTATTCATTTAAATTATGCTGCATATAATTTATTTAAAATTTCATGTTATGAAAATATTAGTAATTTCATTTTATAAAGACATAAATGTTTTGAAATGCGTCATTAATTACTCAAGCAATTTGATTTTTACTCATGCGATTTTCAGGATTTTTTAGCTGGGCTCACAATTATTTCTGTGTATTGCGTGAAAAAAAATTAGGAGAATGATTGTTAATTTTTGAATAAAATCTACTTTATTTTATGATTGGGTTTTGGTTTTATATTAATAACGTTTCTGCAAGTCATGTTATCTGTTCTAAGAATATCCTTAATTTATTATTATCATTGTGTTTGCTATAAAAACAAAATTCAAACTATTTCTTTCTTTCTAGTTTTCAATTGATTCTGCTTCTGGATGCACTTCCTTTATTGGAAGCTCCAGTTTCAATATTCTCTCAGAAAGATACCTATCGCCTCATGGAATGTTTAGAAGAATCTAAGAAAAATTCAGTAAGTTTAACCTTTATGTAAAAAGTTGAGTCTTAGTCTTAAAGTTACCCAATTTTGCATTCTAATGACTTTTCCCCCCCTTTAAATAAAGTGATTACAAAATAAATTCTTGCATTTCAACAACTAACAAACCCCAAGTTTATGAAAAATAAATATTACACTTTTTTATATCTATTAACTTGTCTCCAAAGGTAAAAAAGAAAATAATTATTTTATTAATTATCTGAATACCTGTTCTTGTTAAGAGATAATAAATGAAAAGAAAATTAATTAATCTGTATTAATCAACATTGTGAAATTAATCACAAAACTAATAAAAAATATTTAGTAACATCAACCTAAATTTTGATGGTGTGTTTGAATCCAACTATATAATTAATGATAATAAAAAACAATGTTTCATTCCAATCTGTAAATAAGTTTACCACAAAAGCAAGACACCACTAGTGATCAACATAGACAGGTTTCATTTTTTTTTTTATCGCCAAATAGAGTTTATCAGCTATTTTAATTCTGACTATCCTCCTACTATTTGATGTGTTTAAATGTAATTTGGAGCTTTGTTCTTGATAAGAGTACAAGTTTCAATTATTGTCTGACCCCCTACAATCAGTATTTTGTGCCAAAGGGTCAATCAAAATATTTTCTACTTTCCGACTTGTCAGATTGTCTAATTTTTTACCAAAGTTCTAGGTTGAATTGCAATATAAATTGCAATCTTTTTCTGACCCTTAATTGCAGAATTTACTTTTTTTGTGTGAATTTTTGACCACTAGAATGAATTAGAATGTTGAAAAATTTAAACTGGATTGTGTTTCATCCATTATACCAGTTGCAGTTAATTGTTGGAAAGCATCTCTAGCAACAATTTTACTTTGATCCCAGTTCAATTCAAAATTGGCTCAGTATAGGTCCTACATGAACATTGCACCCAGGGACCCATATTGGGATGTCTAGATTTTTCAATATTGTTCCTATATCACGCCAATATCGACCTATATACTATATAGGGCTGATGCTGGTTGTTAAGTTGCTGTAAAATATAAGGTAAATCAGACAATTCTATCAGGGTGCGTAGCGTTTTTAAAAAGTGCTTAAAGGTGCTTATTTTTTATTTACGTTTCTTAAAAGCCCTTAAAGGTATTTTTTTTTTTATTCAGGGTTTATAAAAAGTGCTTAATTTTCTACCTTTTAAAAAGAGATTTTTTATTTGCCGCGTCAATTGTCGTTCTAAATTACAAAAAATGCATGATTTTCTCTGAATATTTATCAGGAACTAGTTATTTTATTATGATTAATTAATGTTTTAGAAAATGTTTTGGAATTTTATTGATTTCATGTTTATAAATTGAGAAATTTTAACAATAGAAAAAAATAATTTTTATTACTGTACAGATCCTAATTATGATTTTTTTTTTTTTGGAAAGTGATTAAAAATATTTTTTGAGTGCTTAAAAAGTACTTAAAACAGGGCTGATTGTGCTCCGGAAAAAATCCGGATTTCCGGAATTTTTGCTAACAGTGATCCGGAAGTTTCCGGAGATNCAAACACCCTAAAAAAATTTGAGAATACAAACATTAAAATCTTTTAATAATATTGAAAACTCATTGGATTGCATTTTTTCAAGGGAAACAATTTATTAATAACCACTTATAAAACACTTGTTATTCTTCAAATTTCTTTTTCAATACCTTCAATCTTAAAGATAAAACATCATTATTTTTTATTTTAAAAATCATACGTAGGAAACTGATTTGATGAGCTTTTATATAACTGAGCATCATTACAAGGATGCCATATAACGATACTAAACAAAGACTTCTAAAGATTCAAATTATTTAACAAGGAATCTTACCTTGTTTCAGTTCCAAGCTGTCTTCACCCAGTATTCTCTTCCGGTTCTTTGGTTGTAGATAACTAAATTAACACTTATGCTGAAAAATACTTTGCACAAAGATGTTTAAGAATTGTATTTAATAATTAATCATAATGAAAAAGAGGGAAAGCTATTTACAGATGAAAAGAGTTGTAGGTTGTTCACCACAAATTCTAAGATACACTATGCTGGTGGAGAAAAAGTTCGTAATTGAATGTTTCTGTATTTGTCCACTAGGGGGGGGGATCGAAACATTCTCAACAGTCGTTACTACTTTTGGTAGCTACTAAATTTCAGTAGAATTTCTGAATGATAAACAGAAGAATCCTCTAGTTTTAAAAATGATCTAAACAGGCATTATTAACATCATAAAACTAGCATTTGTGATTGTACTTGTAAAGGAAGACAATGCATATGGGAAAAGGAAAGATGTAGGAGTGATGTTAATTCCTAAGTTAAACTGTATTTACTACCATTTATTTATTTACTATTATTTATTGCTACGTAATCATTCACGCGGACTTCATGTCGTACCCACGTTATGACTTGCGCATGCACGCACACTTGAAACCGAGTGCTCCAATTCGGATGGAGAATCCTTATGAAATGTTTTTCTTTTTAATTTATTTTAATTTTATTATTGTTTATTTTATTTTACTTCTAACACTTTTTTGACGTAGGGGGTACGGGTACTTTTGTTCTGAGTTCAAGGTCAAGTTGAATTCAGTCGATGATGTGGGAAAGTACTGATTGTTTCGATTTACACCTGTTTCTTTTTGGGTTTTTTTTAACGCTAAAACTGTTTATAAAAAGTTTTTTGTTTTTCAATGATATCACTGATTGAATATGAATTTTTTGAGCGCTTGAAAATTTTTTTAAAGTGCTTGAAAAGTTTTTAAAAAGTGCTTATTTTTGTTTCAAAGATTTGGCTACGCACCCTGTGTGATTTTAATTTGGAATGTCTTATTTCAATTTTTGAACAACTTTAGATGGTGGTTAGTGCCTGTTATATTTTCGAATAATGTCTTACTGAGGATGGACCTTTAACATGAGCTGTCTGTTTTGAGAATCATTATTTTTTATTAGATTCAGAGTATTTAAACGTGTAAACTGTTTATATATTATACAGTCATATATTATACAGTTATATATTATACAGTTATATATTATACAGTTATATATTATACAGTCATATATTATACATTATACAGTCAAACCCCGCTGTAGTGAACGAAATGTTCGGTCCCGTGCCTTGCTATACACGTATAATGTTATTTTTTATGGATATAGTGAACCAAAAATGTGAGGAAGTTGGATATAATGAATTTTTTTCTGTCTTTGACTGATTTTTTTCGTCATTTTTTTGTAATAATTTTGAAATTTCTACTTCAAAATAAATACATACACCGATTTTTAAAACCATCTATAGAGGGGAATGTAGCGATAAGCATTTTTTCTTGTTTGCTTATTTTGTCTCACTTTCCCATCCCTAAACAAACCAAGCAAATGTTTCCAACCCAGGCAGATGATGGTGCAACTGTAAGATGTCAGGGGGATCAATATGCATTTTTTGTCATAGGGAATGAGTCATTATTGGTCAAATGGTTGAACACTAATATGTGTTGATAAGGCCCTCATTTCAACTCCTTTTTGCTCTCAGTTCAGTTTAAAAAAGCCTGCAAACAAGTGTCTCAAATTTAACTATGGCGAGCAATAATCGTAAAACGTTCTTCATTGATGATAAAATGGGCATAATCAGAAAAATTGAAGATGGATGCAATCAAGCTAATATTTGCAGAGAATATAAACTATCCAAATCTGTAGTTTGTAACAGATGAAAAAATTGGCTGTTAATAATTTCTGCTCATGAAAAAGATGCCAAAAAAAGTTGAGAAAAGCAGATCACAAGGATGTTGAAGAAACATTACTGAAGTGGTTCAGCTTTAGAAGAAGCCGCAGTATCTTAACAAATGTCAGTTAATTTGTTAAGCGATTTTATGATACTACTTTTATGTCCTAAAATATGTTAGGTTAGACAGGTTTAAAAAGCGGAATAACAGAAATTCAGGAAGAATTATCGGGAAGTGTTTCCATATCTTATGTTGAGGTTTGCTCATCAGCTAAAGATTACTAATTTTTTTTTGTACACAAGAAGAAGAGAAATTAAAAAATAACATATTTTTTACTACTACATAATATTTTTCAGTCATTTATTTGAATAATGTGTAATAAAAGGGAGGATTTAAGGAACCATTAATTAAATTGCCTGCGTAACGGATATAGTGAACTCCCGGTTATAGTGAACCGAATGTCGGTCCCTTGAAGGTTCACTATAGTGGGGTTTGACTGTATATACATATATATATGGGTGTAGACTTGTCATCTGAAGTTTGCTAGATAGTATTTTGTATGTTTTGGTTAGTTTTGCAAAGTTTTTTGTCCTAAACATTTTATTATTGTATATTACGGTACTATCAATAATAATGAATTGAAAATTTTAGCAAATTTAATTACAATAATAGTTTTATTTGAACTTTTAAATGAAATCAAACTTGGCTTACTAAGAAATTTTTTCATCTGGACTTTGCTGGATAGTATTTTGTATTTGGGATTTTTGTGATTTTCCTAAACATTTTAGTTTTATATTTAGGTACTATCAATTATAATAAATTGAATAATTTAGCAATTTTAATTGCAGTAATGATTTTATTTCAATTTTTAAATGAAATTAGACTTGACTTTACAAGAAAAATTGCTCGGTCTTTTTTTATTGGAAGTATGTGGGTCTGTGAAAGCGCTTCATTCTCGTTTCATCAGATCTGAACCCATTAAAATAAATTTATTGAAGTATTTAAAATTTTTTTTTTTAATGATTACTCAAATAATTTTGCTTTGAATTGCAGATTAAGGATCCGAGTGAACAAGAAAACATAATTAGACTAGCATTGATTAGAAACTTAGCTCGTTGCTTCCTGGTAGAGACTGTTGATTCTGAATCAGAAGAAGAATTTTAACAACAGCTTTTTTTTTCTTCTTACTTTGTAAATTTTATATGTTTTTATACTTTTGTATTAAATTATTTATGGAGAATTTTTGTAGTCTGTTACTTGAAAACTTGGATCGCTCTAAAAAAAAAAAAGAACACTCACTCCTTGTAACAATTTCACAACCCCCTTCCCCACCATGTGTTATATCATTTGGGGATGGCTTCTGTCCTGACGAATTACCTTCAACAAGAATCAATTTGTAAAATTTTGCTTTATGCTTTGTATTTGAGTTTTATTTTCTGGGTATCCGCGCACCTGGAAAGTCATGAAAAATCATGGAAAGTCATGAATTTGTGTATTTAACAAAATTTGTCATGATTTTAACTTTTTTTAAAAGAAATCATGGAAAGTCATGGATTTAGGTCGCTGAAAAATTTTATTTTTAAAATGGAATTCCCCACTCAGCGTCATATTTTATAAAAATATGAAAAGTTTTTATGTTATGGTGTTCTTTCAAAAAATGAAAGAAAAAACATCATTTCTACAGCAGAGTATCTGTTAAACTTCTGTGATTTCAGTTGTGTATTATTATTTTTATTTTATGAATTTAAAATTCTAGCTGAAGCAACCCAGTCATTGGCAAATTTTTTTTATTCCGAAATGAGAACAGAAAAATCAGGAATATTTCTTTCCTTTCTGATGAACAAGAAAAGTATCTTTAGAATATAATTCAGAAAAAAAGAAAAACGAAGTTATTTACTCAGCTATTTTTTTTTAGCTATTTTATTGCTTAACTCTTTCTTTACTCTGTTTTTTAAATTTAAAATCAATAAATATCAAGATGCAGAGTATATCTGTTTTGGTTATACCTATCATTTTAATTAATGTTATTATAATGCTTTTTAAATATATTATTCTGTTTTTGTCGGAGAAAGTAGTAACTTCGTTAAGTCATGAATTTGAAAATCTAAAATGTAGCAGATACCCTGTATTTTGTACCCTGTATTTTGTAACAAGGGTTGAACGGCCGATTTGATTCTGAGTTTAGGACTACCAATGTTCAACTCTGTAGCCTTGTAAGTTTGAACCCGATCCGGAAGATAAGGGATATCCTTGATTAAGAATTGGGATAAATTTGCCTTGGAGGAGAATTTTTTGTTAGAACAAAACCACATTTACACTACAGGAGAAGAAAACCTTTTACGGTTAGCAAGACACTAAAGGAACTCCAACAACATCAGCATCTTTTACATCAGCAGTTTTTACGCATAACAGTTTTTACAGTNACTAGCATTGATTAGAAACTTAGCTCGTTGCTTCCTGGTAGAGACTGTTGATTCTGAATCAGAAGAAGAATTTTAACAACAGCTTTTTTTTTCTTCTTACTTTGTAAATTTTATATGTTTTTATACTTTTGTATTAAATTATTTATGGAGAATTTTTGTAGTCTGTTACTTGAAAACTTGGATCGCTCTAAAAAAAAAAAAGAACACTCACTCCTTGTAACAATTTCACAACCCCCTTCCCCACCATGTGTTATATCATTTGGGGATGGCTTCTGTCCTGACGAATTACCTTCAACAAGAATCAATTTGTAAAATTTTGCTTTATGCTTTGTATTTGAATTTTATTTTCAGGGTATCCGCGCACCTGGAAAGTCATGAAAAATCATGGAAAGTCATGAATTTGTGTATTTAACAAAATTTGTCATGATTTTAACTTTTTTTAAAAGAAATCATGGAAAGTCATGGATTTATGTCGCCGAAAAATTTTATTTTTAAAATGGAATTCCCCACTCAGCGTCATATTTTATAAAATTATGAAAAGTTTTTATATTATGGTGTTCTTTCAAAAAATGAAAGAAAAAACATCATTTCTACAGCAGAGTATCTGTTAAACTTCTGTGATTTCAGATGTATTATTATTTTTATTTTTTTATTTTATGAATTTAAAATTCTTGCTGAAGCAACCCAGTCATTGGCAAATTTTTTTTATTCCAAAATGAGAACAGAAAAATCAGGAGTATTTCTTTCTTTTCTGATGAACAAGAAAAGTATCTTTAGAATGTAATTCAGAAAAAAAGAAAAACAAAGTTATTTACTCAGCTATTTTTTTTATAGCTATTTTATTGCTTAACTCTTTCTTTACTCTGTTTTTTAAATTTAAAATCAATAAATATGAAGATGCAGAGTATATCAGTTTTGGTTATACCTATCATTTTAATTAATGTTATTATAATGCTTTTCAAATATATTATTCTGTTTTTGTCGGAGAAAGTAGTAACTTCGTTTAGTCATGAATTTGAAAATCTAAAATGTAGCAGATACCCTGTATTTTGTAACTAAGTTTGAACAGCCGATTTGATTCTGAGTTTAGGACAACCAATATTCAACTCTGTGGCCTTGTAAGTTTGAACCTGATCCGGAAGATAAGGGATATCCTTGATTAAGTATTGGGATAAATTTGCCTTGGAGGAGAATTTTTTGTTAGAACAAACCCACATTTACATTACAGGAGAAGAAAACCTTTTACGGTTAGCAAGACACTAAAGGGACTCTAACAACATTAGCATCTTTTACATCAGCAGTTTTTACGCATAACAGTTTTTACAGTGTAAACCCTTTGATAAAAAGCTGCAGCATAATTTGCTCTTGAGGTAAAAAATTTCCAAAAATGTCTGTTTAATAAAGTTTTTACTTTGATATAATTAAATAGTATAATATGTATAATTTAATGAAAAAGCGAGGATTTTGAAAATTTTATTTCACAAAATTGCATATCGGTAAGTTTNTTATTCACTTTACTTTTTGGGATTTTATGAACTGAGAAATGACAGTTTTCGTGAGAATGACCCATATAATTAAATAGTATAATATGTATAATTTAATGAAAAAGCGAGGATTTTGAAAATTTTATTTCACAAAATTGCATATCGGTAAGTTTATTTCTAATGGATAATTCATTTCTAAACGTGTCTCTCTACAAAATGTTGCCACACGATGTTTATTTACATCTGCTTTGTAATGTTTTTTTCTTCTTTTTATAAAAAAAAGATAGTCAAATACAGTTTTACTTTGATGGGATGGAATAGTTTCTGCAGCGACCTTGTCCCTGTATCTAGGCCCCCAAGTATAGGGATTGATTATACCCAACAATCGACCGACATCCGTCAATCTCTGCATGAGACTTTCATTCAAAGCTACAAGGGCAGCAACAGTATTCTCAGAGCCGTGCTTGAGTTGAAACCACATGATTCAAAAAGAGGACTATCGTAAAGTAGACAAGGTTCATGCAAAGATCAAAGCAGCCTTGAGTAAAAGCACAGAGTCAAGAGCATATATATATATATAAACAGTCGGATGAAACGGGATGTTTTGTTTCTTAAGTGTTGAATAAGGATAAACAAATCTTGGTGCATTACACTTTACTAAAAAATAGAGAAACCTCACAAGAAGTCTCCCCATTTTTGCTTCATCTAAGAACTGCAATACATGAAACAATACATATATACAATATATTTATGCAGTTTTAATGTGGAACACTAATGGAATATGTGACACCTCACAATAACTACCCATCACAACTTTAAAGCGGTGGCACTGCTTGGAACAAAACACACATTCCTAAAGGCTTTTTAACAACCAGTTTTAATTATCACTTTTAAATGTTTCATAGTGTCCAGTTTTGCGACCATAGATTTCCATGTGTTGTGGGTGTCCGGTGTCCTCATCTACAGTCCCACTTTTGAATAAATGTCACCTCCAAACAAGTACTGAGGATCCACTTTACCATCCCACGAGATGGTTTTGACACCACTCGTTAAACTAAATACACTTCCTGGATACACAATGCATCCAAACACTTTTCATGCATATTTTACCTGTCGTCCAAAAGAACAGTTAGAAAAAAAAATGGTTTTGGTCAGGAAACACTGGTTTGTGGAAACAGTTTGCTTTTCAGGTGCATTGGTGACAGGGGGATCTTTTTCCACAGTCAAATTTAAACGATGTCGGGAAACAGTTTGTGAAGCACCAATGACACGGGGATTGTTTTTCACAGTCTCTTTCAAATTCAAACGATGCCGTGCATCTTTTGCAGAGACCATATGCACACGAGTCCAGTGATCGTGTTGGTACATCTGTCACAATGATAGACTTAATACTATTTCTAACTCGCAACAATGGTTTGTCCCCAGGCGACGCAGTAGGTGATATGGTGCAAACAATGGTTTATCCAATAGATGATATGGGATGAAAAAGTGGCTTAACCAGGGGCTCCAACGGTGGTGCTGGAACTGGGAGGTCAAATCATATTATCAGGATTTTTCATCTCTGGTCCCACAGGAGTCGGAAGTGGTAGATAGATCCAATTCAAACTCGAGAACAACTTCATCCATCACGAACTGCCGCTAGAAAGAAGACTGCCGTTTGCAAACGATGTGTTGATTCGACGTGTAAGCATGTGAAACGATGTGAACAAAGTGTTGATTTCAAAAGGTATGCACAGTGGTTGCCAAAATCATAGTCTATAGATGTCTTCAACTTTCTGGAACTAAACTTATATAAGCAAAAAAAAAGAAGAAATTATTTTAATTTTTTATAATCATGCTTGGGGTTTGCGTTGAGTTGTGTTTTATCATGTTTTGGGCTTGTGTTAAACTGTGTTTGCTGGAATTGTGTTGTATCATGTTTGGGGTTTTGCAGAATTGTGTTTCTTGGGGCATGTGTTGCATCCTATTCGGGACTTTTGTTGCATCATGTTTAAGTTTTGTGTTGTATTATTTTTGAGTAGAGTTGTGTTTGTGAAGGCTAGTTTTAAAGCTTGTTTGTGAGGGCTTGCATGGTATTGTGCTTCTTCGAGATTGTATTGTGTTAGAAAATTGTGTTGTATAATGTTCGGGACAAGAGATGTGCTAAATATTGTTTGTTGAAGCTTGTGCTGTTTTGATTTGAGGCCTGTGTTGCGTTTGGAGTTAGCATTACGTTTAGAGTTTGCATTGTATGTGTTTAGGGCTTGTGTTAAAGTTAAGAGTTTCTGTTCTATTTATTGCAGAATTGTATTTTTTTTTAACTAAATACAATTCATATCAAGTTGAATACAGCTCGGAAACACTTACGCGGTACAAACACCATCAAAATTCTAAACACTTTACCCATACCGAAAGTTTCCCCTTTACCTCGATCCCGATTCAGTACACCTTTCTGGAACACAAATTGTGACGTAGAGAAAAATTAAAAAGGATGGGTAGGAAAGAGGACAAGCTCAAATTAAAGAAAAAAAAGCTGTTATCATGTCTCCATACTAGAGTCTCTCTTTTTCTGAAGTAAGCAACCAAAATGGGGAGTAAAATATAATTCTTACCTGGTCACAGTCTTCGTCATATTAACACATATCCAAGCATAAAAGCTCTAGGAGTCAGTTACCGAGGTATCTTCAGTAACCATAAAAGAACGTTGGATGTGTTGCAATATCCTGTAAAGGACTATCACGTTGGACTGCTTCACTTGGAACCAGTCTCACACTCGGCTGCTATGGACCCGTAAAGGAACCCACAAGTGGAGTCAATGGTACCAGTCTTATATCTAAAATTTATTTATTTGCTTGTTTGCAAATGCTGGCACTGAACTCACACCCTGCTGTTATGGACCCGTAAAGAAATCTACAAGTTGAGCCAGTAGTACCAGACTTTTATTTTAAATTTAATTATTTGTTTCTATATGTTATATTAGCCCTGTTGTCAAAGAAACGTTTTTCGACTTACTCAAGAGGTAGGTGTAACAGAGAAAAGAAGCACCGAAAATTTCTTTTTCACCTCGATCCCGATTCAGCACTCCTTTCTGGAACCTTTTTAAGAGTTCCTTCAGGCCTTCCGATTGGCAGCATAAAACTGCATGTTCACGATCCAGGTTACTAAGGCACAATCGGAGAACCTACTTTAAGACACTGAAAGCATAAGAAAAGCTTCGATAGGAAAGAGGAGAAACGCAAAAGCTATATCTCTCTTTGAATCAGCTTATTATCCCTGTTGCCAATGAAATGTTTTTCGGCTTTCCCAAGTTTCAGAAAAAAGAAGCACCGAAAGTTTCCCTTTCACCTCGACCCCGATTCAGCACTCCTTTCTGGGACACAAATTGTGACATAGAAAAAAATTAAAAAGGATGGGTAGGAAAGAGGACAAGCTCAAATTAAAAAAAAGCTGTTATCATGTCTCCTTACTTAAGGGTCTCTCTTTCTGAAGTAAGCAACCAAAATGGGGAGTAAAATATTATTCTTACCTTTTCGCAGTCTTCGTCATATTAACACATATCGAAGCATAAAGCTGTAAAGCTCCAGGAGTCAGTTTCCGAGATATCTTCAGTCACCATAAAAGAACGGTGGATGTGTTGCAATATTCTGTAAAGTACTACCACGTTGAACTGCTTCACTTGGTACCAGTCTCACACTCTGCTGCTATGGACCCGTAAAGGAATCTACAAGTGGAGCCAATGGTACCAGACTTTTATTTAAAATTTATTTATTTGCTAGCTTCTAAATGCTGGCATTGGACTCACACCCTGCTACTATGAACCCGTAAAGGAATCCACTAATGGAGCCAATGGTATCAGACATTTATTTAAAACTAGCCGCTTAAGGCGGTCAGCTGTCCGCCACGCTAAAGGTTTTCACAAATAAAGTTTTTTAAAACATAGCAGGAAATCTGAAGATTAGTGGACAATTAAAGTGTTCCTGTCCTGCAATTTTGTCTTCATATCCAGTTCTGCTGCAGATGTGTTATAGCTCTTGAGGATGTTTGAATTTTAAAATGTAACTTTGCTATGGTAACCTAACCTATAATATAACTATCAGGTTGAGACTTGTTTTTTTTTTTTTTTTTTGAAAAAAAAGGCCTCAGAAATTGTAAAAGCATTCAAAAGTTGCTTTCGAAATCATCATTGGCCAGTAGCTGAAAATTAAAACTCAGTTGATAACATATTTAAGAAACAGCAATAAAATAAAACTTGCGTCAGTCAGCATACAGATAGTATATAATTCTTCCTATTCTTGTAAAACTTCTTTATAAACAATATTTTTAGTTTTTCCATTTGGTGCCAATAAATATAAGTTCTTTTCATCACCAACTCTTGAGCAGTCAACACAAAGCTGTCCATGTGAAAAGCAAGGCTTCTGCAAGTCAAGACCAACGACTTTTAAAGATTGTCCCTGAGATTTATTTGTACTCATCGCAAAACTAAGTCGAACAGGAAACTGAAGTCGTTTAAACTGAAACGGATTGTCTGAAGATATGATGGGGTGCGAGGAATAAGCCCACTATTTCCTGTAGAATGTCCTGTTATAATCATAGCTTCAATAACATTAGGCATCAATTTTTTCACAATCAATCTTGTTCCATTATACAATGCAGGTGGATCAAAATTTCTTAAAAGCATAATTGGTGCTCCAATTTTCAATTCTAATTTATGTGCCGGCACTCCAGGTCGTTCCAATGAGTTCAAAAATTCTGTTGGATAGTTGACAACTTGATCTATTTCCATGACAGCGTCGATAGACTTGTAAATTTCCAGAGCACCAGGTAATTTCTTTAAAAGTTTGTTATTTATCACGTTAACAATATCATTTGTTGGAGAAAGGATAGCTCTTTCACATAGCCATTGAGGGTTGCAGTAATTTTCATGAATATTTGGAAAAACCATTTCTTTGAGTTCGTCGGTTGTGGCAGCACGATTTCCAATATTTTCCACAGCTTTAAGCCCTTCTTCATCGCCACTAATATCATCATTTCCAAGTCTTAGAAGATTGTTGGCAAATTCCTGTGCAAAGACTTGTCCTGTTAAATGAACTCGCATATTTGTTTTCAGCCGCAGTCTTTGAACATTTGCCCAAATGTAAGATGACTTTATACATGCATGTATTTCATCTGTCTTTGTCCCACGTTGTATTACAGGAAGTGTTTGTCGAAAATCACCAGATAAAACTAAAGTTACACCTCCCATACACTTGTTGTTTTTTAAAAGGTCTTGCATAGTGATATCCAGGGCTTCTAAAGCAGCTTTATGTGACATAGTGCACTCATCCCAAACTATTAGTTTACATCTTCTAAGAACATCAGCTTTGTGTTAGCTACTGGAAATATTGCAGGTAGGATGCTCGACGGTTGATAAATTTAAAGGAAATTTAAACACTGAATGAGCTGTTCGTCCACCAGACAAAAGAGTTGCAGCAATACCAGAGGATGCAACAGAAAGTGCAATCTTATTTCTTTGTCTCACTCTTGCTAAAATCAGATTTATGAGATAAGTTTTTCCTGTTCCAACAGGTGCATCCACAAAAAATATTCCACCGACGTCATTAAACACAGCAAATAAGATTTCCTCCAAAGCTTCCTTCTGGTCTTGAACCAGATTTGGCTCATTCGAATCAATGTATGATGTCATTTCATCTGTATTGTAATTTGTTGCCCTCAAAATTTCTCTGTTTAAGTCAATGGTATCTGTTTGTTGTGGCAAAGGAAGTCCATAAGTTTTTAAACCAGAACCACCCAATTCTTTTACCTTGTTTTCAAGAAGAATTAATGCCTGATTGAAGATGGCATAATCATAATTTAAATCCATGTCAGTACTTCTAATCCTGGCTTGGTGCAAAACATCTTAAATTCCACAATTCCAGAGGGTTTGCAATAGAACATGTTTGCAACATAATTGCAAACAAATAACGCAGCATTTCAGGTGATCGAACAACAGCAGCTTCTTCTAACGTGCTTTTCCAATGCGAGTCATCTTCAAGAAGTCCTCTTTCCTGGCAAGCCTGCTTAAATGTTTCGCATTTTATTTCTCCAAAAGTCTTTAAGTCATTGAAAGATGTAGGTCCGTGCACCTCATGAAGCAGCAGTCGAAGATGAAAACATTCGGAATTGTTAGGATGAATAGTGTAGATGCGACCAAGTACATCACTTGATTTAATTCCTGGCTCTTCAGATACTATCTGACCAGATTTCCGCCGAACCCACTTTTTGCTGCTTGCAGACCATGTATAGTACTTCGGCAACTGATTATACAACAAAGTGCGAGCAAAATCATCGTTTTGGCATAAGTTAAAAAAAGAAGTAAGTGTTGTGACTGGTGCAACTTGAGCTCTTTCCCGTGAATTTTCTGATGTGAAGTAAACTCGCTGGCCATTCTCTAAGTGTACACTTAAATGAACAACTGTTGGATGCCTTTCATGTATAGGGAAATCCAAAATACACCACACTGCCTCATTGCTACTGATTTATCGTCCTATTTCATTATGCTGTACATCTTCATCATGCACACTTTCGTCGTTGGCACTGTTAAACACAGCCATATCAGATCCTTTGTTTACATATTTGCAAACATATTTCATAGATTTTATCGATTTACAAAATTCCACAATAATATGGGCATTAAAAGTTTTTGACAACAATGGACAAAAAGGAACTACCCATCTATTATCAATAACAATATCAGAACTCCGTACTTTTTTAACTGCCGTATAACCACCATCCTCTGGACTTTGTGTTTCTTTCAAAAAATTTCGAGCGTACCTCTTTGTACATTTTCCTTCGTATATAATTGGTTTAAGTTGTCGAAAATTAATATTTCAATTGTAAGATTCGCATTAGCATACATTTATAAGAGTGGAGAAAAGTATATGCATCTTTTAATAGTTTTTTGAATATGGCTCTTTGAAGACGAAAAAGCAAAGATTTTCTTACAAAATGACTGATAACTAAAAAACTAATCCAAATTTTTGAAAAAGAAAAAAAATACTTCTTCATTATGTCAAAACACAATTATGTGCCGAGTTTCGTGCCTGGGCGAGGCATCTGGGGCGATATATTGTGATTACAGACACGCACACACAGCCGCGTTTATTATTATGTATAGATTTATTTATTTGCTTACATCCAAACACATGAACTAGACTCACACCCTGTTACTATGGACGCGTAAAGGAATCCACAAGTCGAGTTAGTGGTACCAGACATTTAATTTAAATTTATTTACTTATTTTTTTCCATCCGTTATATTAGCCCTGTTGCCAACGTTTCGGCGTTCCCAAGAGGCAGGTGTTACAGAGAAAAGATGCACCGAATGTTTCCCTTTCACCTCGATCCCGATTCAGCACTCCTTTCTGGAACCTTTTAGGAGTTCCTTCAGGCCTTCTGATTGGCAGCATAAAACTGCATGTTCACGATCCAGGCTACTAAGGCACAATCGGAGAACCTACTTTAAGACACTGAAAGCATAGGAAAAGCTTCGATAGGAAAGAGGACAAACGCAAAAGCTACATCTTTCTCTGAATCAGCTTATTAGCCCTGTTGCCAATGAAATGTTTTTTGGCGTTCCCAGAGAAAGGTGTTACAGATAAAAGAAGCACCGAAAGTTTCCCTTTCACCTCGATCCCGATTCAGCACTCCTTTCTGGAACCTTTTTAGGAGTTCCTTCAGGCCTTCTGATTGGCAGCATAAAACTGCATGTTCACGATCCAGGTTACTAAGGCACAATCGGAGAACTTACCTAAAAACACTGAAAGCATACGAAAAGCTTCGATAGGAAAGATGACAAATGCAAAAGCTATATCTCTCTCTGAGTCAGCTTAATAGCTCTGTTGCCAACGAAACGTTTTTTGGCGTTCCCAAGAGGCAGGTGTTACAGAGAAAAGAAGCATCGAAAGTTTCCCTTTCACCTCGATCCCGATTCAGCACTCCTTTCTGGAACCTTTTTAGGAGTTCCTTCAGGCCTTCTGATTAGCAGCATAAAACTGCATGTTCACGATCCAGGTTACTAAGGCACAATCGGAGAACTTACCTTAAAACACTGAAAGCATAAGAAAAGCTTCGATAGGAAAGAGGACAAACGCAAAAGCTATATCTCTCTCTTAGCTACATCTCTCTCTCTGAGTCAGCTTATTAGCCCTGTTGCGAATGAAATGTTTTTCGGCTTTCCCAAGAGGCAGGTGTAGCAGAGAAAAGTAGCACCGAAAGTTTCCTTTTTTCCTCGGTCCCGATTCAGTAAACCTTTATGGAACACAAATTGTGGCAGTGAGGAAAAATTCAAAAGGATGGGTAGGAAAGAGGACAAGCTCAAATTAAAAAAAAGCTATTATCATGTCTTCATACTTGAGAGTCTCTCTTTCTGAAGTAAGCAATGAAAATGGGGAGTAAAATATTACTCTTACCTTTTCGCAATCTTCGTCATATTAACACATATCCAAGCCTAAAGCTCCAGGAGTCAATTTCCGAGATATCTTCAGTCACCATAAAAGAACGTTGGATGTGTTGTAATATCCTGTAAAGGACTACCACGCTGGACTGCTTCACTTGGTACCAGTCTCACACTCTGCTGCTATGGACCCGTAAAGGAATCCACAAGTGGAGCCAATCGTACCAGACTTTTATTTTAAATTTATTTAATTGCTTGCCTCTAAATGCTGGCACTGAACTCACACTCTGCTGCTATGGACCCGTAAAGGAATCCACAAGTGGAGCCAATCGTACCAGACTTTTATTTATTTGCTTCTATCTGTTATATGAGCCCTGTTGCCAACGAAACGTTTTTCGGCGTTCCCAAAAGGCATGTGTTACAGAGAAAAGAAGCACCGAAAGTTTCCCTTTCATCTCGCTCCCGATTCAGCACTTCTTTCTGCAACACAAATTGTGACATAGAGAAAAATTAAAGAGGATGGGTAGGAAAGAGGACAAGCTCAAATTAAAGATGAAAAAAAAGCTGTTATTATGTTTCCTTACTTAAGGGTCTCTCTTTCTGAAGTAAGCAATCAAAATGGGGAGTAAAATATTATTCTTACCTTTTGGCAGTCTTCGTCATATTAACACATATCCAAGCATAAAGCTCTAAAGCTCCAGGAGTCAGTTTCCGGGATATCTTCAGTCACCATAAAAGAACGGTGGATGTGCTGCAATATCCTGTAAAGGACAACCACGTTGAACTGCTTCACTTGGTACCAGTCTCACACTCTGCTGCTATGGACCCGTAAAGGACTCTACAAGTGGAGCCAATGGTACCAGACTTTTATTTAAAATTTATTTATTTGCTTGCTACTAAATTCTGGCACTGGACTCACACCCTGCTGTTATGGACCCGTAAAGGAATCCACAAGTTGAGCCAGTGGTACCAGAAGTTTATTTTAAATTTATTTATTTGTTTCTATCTGTTATATTAGCCCTGTTGCCAATGAAAGTTTTTCGACTTTACCAAAAGGCATGTGTTACAAAGAAAAAAAAAGCACCGAAAGTTTCCCTTTCACCTCGATCCCGATTCAGCACTCCTTTCTGGAACCTTTTTAGGAGTTCCTTCAGGCCTTCTGATTGGCAGCATAAAACTGCATGTTCACGATCCAGGTTACTAAGGCACAATCGGAGAACTTACCTTAAGACACTGAAAGCATACGAAAAGCTTCGATAGGAAAGAGGACAAATGCAAAAGCTATATCTCTCTCTGAGTCAGCTTATTAGCCCTGTTGCCAACGAAACGCTTTTCGGCGCTCCCAAGAGGCAGGTGTTACAGAGAAAAGAAGCATCGAAAGTTTCCCTTTCACCTCGATCCCGATTCAGTACTCTTTTCTGGAACCTTTTTAAGAGTTCCTTCAGGCCTTCTGATTGGCAGCATAAAACTGCATGTTCACGATCCAGGCTACTAAGGCACAATCGGAGAACCTACATTAAGACACTGAAAGCATGAGAAAAGCTTCGATAGGAAAGAGGACAAACGCAAAAGCTATATCTCTCTTTGAATCAGCTTATTAGTCCTGTTGCCAACGAAACGTTTTTCGGCGTTTCCAAAAGGCAGGTGTTACAAGGAAAAGAAGCGCCGGAAGTTTCCCTTTTTCCTCGATCCCGATTCAGTACACCTTTCTGGAACACAAATTGTGGCAGTAGAGAAAAATTCAAAAGGATGGGTAGGAAAGAGGACAAGCTCAAATTAAAAAAAAGAAGCTATTATCATGTATCCATACTTGAGAGTCTCTATGTCTGAAGTAAGCATCGAAAATGGGGAGTAAAATATTACTCTTACCTTTTCGCAGTCTTCGTCATATTAACACATATCCAAGCCTAAAGCTCTAGGAGTCAGTTTCCGAGATATCTTCAGTCATCATAAAAGAACGTTGGATGTGTTGGACTGCTTCACCCTCTGCTGCTATGGACCCGTAAAGAAATCCACAAGTGGAGCCAATCGTACCAGACTTTTATTTTAAATTTATTTAATTGCTTGCTTCCAAATGCTGGCACTAGACTCACACTCTGCTGCTATGGACCCGTAAAGGAATCCACAAGTGGAGCCATTCGTACCAGACTTTTATATTAAATTTATTTAATTGCTTGCTTCCAAGTGCTGGCACTGGAGTCACACTCTGGTCCTATGGACCCGTAAAGGAATCCACAAGTGGAGCCAATCGTACCAGACTTTTATTTTAAATTTATTTAATTGCTTGCATCTAAATGCTGGCACTGGACTCACACTCTGCTGCTATGGACCGGTAAAGGAATCCACAAGTGGAGCCAATCGTACCAGACTTTTATTTATTTGCTTCTATCTGTTATATGAGCCCTGTTGCCAACGAAACGTTTTTCGGCGTTCCCAAAAGGCATGTGTTACAGAGAAAAGAAGCACCGAAAGTTTCCCTTTCATCTCGCTCCCGATTCAGCACTTCTTTCTGCAACACAAATTGTGACATAGAGAAAAATTAAAGAGGATGGGTAGGAAAGAGGACAAGCTCAAATTAAAGATGAAAAAAAAGCTGTTATTATGTTTCCTTACTTAAGGGTCTCTCTTTCTGAAGTAAGCAATCAAAATGGGGAGTAAAATATTATTCTTACCTTTTGGCAGTCTTCGTCATATTAACACATATCCAAGCATAAAGCTCTAAAGCTCCAGGAGTCAGTTTCCGGGATATCTTCAGTCACCATAAAAGAACGGTGGATGTGCTGCAATATCCTGTAAAGGACAACCACGTTGAACTGCTTCACTTGGTACCAGTCTCACACTCTGCTGCTATGGACCCGTAAAGGACTCTACAAGTGGAGCCAATGGTACCAGACTTTTATTTAAAATTTATTTATTTGCTTGCTACTAAATTCTGGCACTGGACTCACACCCTGCTGTTATGGACCCGTAAAGGAATCCACAAGTTGAGCCAGTGGTACCAGAAGTTTATTTTAAATTTATTTATTTGTTTCTATCTGTTATATTAGCCCTGTTGCCAATGAAAGTTTTTCGACTTTACCAAAAGGCATGTGTTACAAAGAAAAAAAAAGCACCGAAAGTTTCCCTTTCACCTCGATCCCGATTCAGCACTCCTTTCTGGAACCTTTTTAGGAGTTCCTTCAGGCCTTCTGATTGGCAGCATAAAACTGCATGTTCACGATCCAGGTTACTAAGGCACAATCGGAGAACTTACCTTAAGACACTGAAAGCATACGAAAAGCTTCGATAGGAAAGAGGACAAATGCAAAAGCTATATCTCTCTCTGAGTCAGCTTATTAGCCCTGTTGCCAACGAAACGCTTTTCGGCGCTCCCAAGAGGCAGGTGTTACAGAGAAAAGAAGCATCGAAAGTTTCCCTTTCACCTCGATCCCGATTCAGTACTCTTTTCTGGAACCTTTTTAAGAGTTCCTTCAGGCCTTCTGATTGGCAGCATAAAACTGCATGTTCACGATCCAGGCTACTAAGGCACAATCGGAGAACCTACATTAAGACACTGAAAGCATGAGAAAAGCTTCGATAGGAAAGAGGACAAACGCAAAAGCTATATCTCTCTTTGAATCAGCTTATTAGTCCTGTTGCCAACGAAACGTTTTTCGGCGTTTCCAAAAGGCAGGTGTTACAAGGAAAAGAAGCGCCGGAAGTTTCCCTTTTTCCTCGATCCCGATTCAGTACACCTTTCTGGAACACAAATTGTGGCAGTAGAGAAAAATTCAAAAGGATGGGTAGGAAAGAGGACAAGCTCAAATTAAAAAAAAGAAGCTATTATCATGTATCCATACTTGAGAGTCTCTATGTCTGAAGTAAGCATCGAAAATGGGGAGTAAAATATTACTCTTACCTTTTCGCAGTCTTCGTCATATTAACACATATCCAAGCCTAAAGCTCTAGGAGTCAGTTTCCGAGATATCTTCAGTCATCATAAAAGAACGTTGGATGTGTTGGACGGCTTCACCCTCTGCTGCTATGGACCCGTAAAGAAATCCACAAGTGGAGCCAATCGTACCAGACTTTTATTTTAAATTTATTTAATTGCTTGCTTCCAAATGCTGGCACTAGACTCACACTCTGCTGCTATGGACCCGTAAAGGAATCCGCAAGTGGAGCCAATCGTACCAGACTTTTATTTTAAATTTTTTTATTTGCCTGCATCCAAATACTGGCACTAGACTTTCACCTTGCTACTATAGACCCGTAAAGGAATCCACAAGTTGAGCCAACGGTACGAGCCTTTTTTTATTTGTTTCTATCTGTTATATTAGCCCTGTTGCCAATGAAACGTTTTTTGATTTTCCTAAGAGGCAGGTGTTGCAGAGAAAAGAAGCACCGAAAGTTTCCCTTTCACCTCGATCCCGATTCAGCATTCCTTTCTGGAACACAAATTGTGACATAGAGAAAAATTAAAGAGGATGGGTAGGAAAGAGGGCAAGCTCAAATTAAAGAAAAAAAAAGCTGTTATCATGTCTCCTTACTTAAGGGGCTCTCTTTCTGAAGTAAGCAATCAAAATGGGGAGTAAAATATTATTCTTTCCTTTTCGCAGTCTTCGTCATATTAACACATATCCAAGCATAAAGCTCTAGGAGTCAGTTTCCGGGATATCATCAAGGACAAACGCAAGAGGACCGAGGAAACGTTGCCAAGGAAACGTTTGTTGGTTTTCCCAAGAGGCAGTTGTTACAGAGAAAAGAAGCACCGAAAGTTTCCCTTTTACTTGCACTAGTTTCTCACCATGCTACTATGGACCAGTAATGGTTCTCTTCGATCATATGCATTATCTTTTCTAATGTTCTTATATCTTTCAGACACAACTCTATGAGTTCTACATTTATCAAACTTCGTAAAATTTCTGCGATATGCTGATAGACATGATAACACCTTTAGCTTTGTAGTAATACTTCTAAGGTCGTTTGATTTTATCGTTTTCTTACGTCATCAAATTCTTTTAACTTTCCAGCAAGTTCTACTGGGGATGTAATGTTACTCCATTTATCCAAAGAGTACTCTTTAAATTGTTGAGGAGCTCGTTTCTTCATGTGACCAGTTATTATCAAATCGTTTAACTTTTCAAAAGTGTCTACTTCTAATCCCGTTATGCACAGATTAAAATAATTAGAAAGTCCATGATAGAACTCTGGCCAACTTCCACCAGTAGATTTTCGATGCTTCATGAAAAGCTAACGAAATTTTTTAGGAGTAAGCTTGAACCTCTTCAGTAAAAGTCTTTTAACGTGTTTATAATCTTCGGCTTTATCATCAGGTTCACGGGCAATAATTTGTGTTATTTCATAAGGAAGTAAACCCAACAAATGTGTTATCTGCAACTCTTTTCCTATTCAGCCCTCCGTGCTTGTAGCTCAAATAACACCAAATACAAACTAATATCTTCTTTAGTATCATAATTATGAATTAATTTGTGTATATTTTTTGAATTTCGCTCACCTTTTACTTGAGGAGTATCAGTCATCCTTAGCTTAACTTCAAGTTTCATTCGCTCCAACTCAAAAACTCAAATTCTCTCTCTTCATTTCGCTGCATTGCCCCTGCTTCAGCTTCCTTCAACTGAATCTTCTTCTCCTCTTCCTTTCGCCCTCCGTGCTTGTAATTCAAATAACACCAAACGCAAACTAATATCTTTATTAATATCATAATTATGAACTAATGTGTGCATATTTTTTGAATTTCGCTCACCTTTTACTTGAGGAGTATCAGTCATCCTTAGCTTAACTTCAAGTTTCATTCGCTCCACCTCACATTCTTTGTCTTCATTTCGCTGCACTGCCTCTGCTTCAGCTTCCTCCTTCAACTGAATCTTCTTCTTCTCTTCCTTTCCTGAATAATTGTAAAAAAAATAATTCTTTAGCGAACTCCTCTTCATATTTATTATCTTCTGATGGCTTTTTTCAGGGAGATCGTTGTCATACTTGGATTAACTTCGATCTCTAACTCTGATGCCAACGCTAATAAATCTTATTTTAATCCCTTGCTCAAGAATGCCACGGTTAAGAATAAATAACAAATCAAAAATTTAAACTAATGAATTTTAATTTAAATGTGAACTAAAATTTTACGTTAAATGTGTAGATATTCTACCAAAGAAGAAATTATACCCTTGTTAACTCAATGCAAATAATCATATTTAGAAAAATTAAATGCTTAGCTGAATATTAAAATAATCATAAGATTTAAATTGAAATAAAACTATAAATTTTATGACATTGTAATTTTATATTTAGTAGGTTATTTAATAACAATGAGCAGCAATGATGAGAACCAAACCAAAAACAATAAGAAAAATATTATTCATCTGAAACAAAATTTTTCATGAATAAATCCAATTAATGAATAATGTATCTCATAAAAATATTATTACAAAATATAAATCGCTATTCAAAACCTTCATTAAGTTAAAAGAAATGTCTAAAGATAGACGTGTGAATCAAAACGAAATATATATGCTTCTACTCATGACATTCATTAACCCAAATACAAATTTTCAAAAAATATATATATAATGGCAATCACAATCTGTAGAGAAAATATTTATGAAAAGATTAAATAACAGCTCTTTCAAAAGCAATAATTTCTATTTTTATCAAAACCGCAATGATGAGTATAAACTCATTTCCCCCTTACTTCCCTATTTCTTATGTTTCGTTATTAATTTTCATCTACTTGCAGAATCACTGATTAATACACTCGATACACAGAGAGCTATACAGGGTGTCCCAAAACGACCGCATAAGCTCTGCACAGCTAGATTCCTCGTTGGGAGTACATAAAAACTGTCCAAAGAAGCGTTCCTGTACGGTCCGTAGTTTACAAGAAAAATACGAAAAACAAAGTATGACGTCACTGCCGGTGCAAGAAAAAAACACTACATAGGACATATCAGCAACAGTATTTGCATATCTTTCCAGACGACAATGTTTAAAACGTTCGCCGCGCATATCCCGTCATGCATGTGTGTGAGCGCCATGGAATGACATTAAGCCGCCGTTGAACTGGTATTTAAAAGGCTGCATCTTGCAGCTACCGGTAGTTTTCGTATGGTGGCCATGTATTCCGTTCGTGACTACTGCGACACGTACTTGATGTACGGCCGATGTAATGGAAATGCCTTACGAACTGCTAGGGAGTATGACCGTCGATATCCGTCCTCCCGATGTCAACGTCATCCGTAGGCTGGACGGCAGACTGCAAAATACGGGAAGCGTCTTGCCAACAGCCAGTCTTCACGATACTGGAAGACAGCGGAGTGGCCTGACTGTAGCACCGGCGGAGGCAATACTGCAGCGGGTAGAAGAGACGCCCGAGGTAAGCACACGCGCATTAGCCAGTGAGATGACTTACGGTCTGAGAGGCTACACCCATTTTGGTACACAATCGTGCAAGGTCTGAAACCAGATGACTTTCAGAATTGCATGGCCTTCTGTAGATGGCTGTTGCAGCAACAGAACACAAATAATGGTTTCATTGCACAGATCCTATAGACTGATGAATCATGTTTCACTCGTGATGGGGTACTCAACCATCACAACAGCCATATGTGGTTCTAGGTCAATCCGCGTGCAATCCGACCCGCAGAATCATCAGGAACGTTGGTCTCTTAACGTGTGGACCGGCATGATCAGGAATCGCTTGCTTGGACCATATCTGTTGCTGAACGGCTCTTGGGAGAGTCGTACTTGGTGTTTCTCAATGAGGTCTTAACCTAGTTCCTCGATGACGTGCTCCGTCGCTGGATCGGACGTGGGGGTCCGATTCTATGGCCACCACGTTCACCACATCTTACAACGTTGGATTTTTCCTGTGGGACCATCTAAAGAAACTGGTGTATCGACACGTAGTGACAACACCAATGGACTTAGTTGCTCGTCTGCATGCTGCTTGTACTTCGGTGGACCCCGCGATGCTGCAACGTGTGATGACAGCCATTCCACGGAGTGCTCAAACCTGCCTCAATATGAGCGGCGCACACTTTGAACATCTGCTTTAAATTGTGCATAGTATACTGCTGTTGATATGTTCAATAAAGTATTTTTTCTTGCACCGGCAGTGACGCCATACTTTGTTTTTCGTATTTTTCTCGTAAACTATGGATCGTACAGGAACGCTTATTTGAGCAGAGCAGTTTTTATGTACTCCCAACGAGGAATCTAGCTGTGTAGAGTTTATGGGGTCGTTTTGGGACACCCTATATAAATAAACATATGCACTTTTCTAAGAAAAAGGAAAACAAATAATTTTCTTCAATATTATTAGAAAAAAATAATGATTAGATATATACAGTAACTGTTTTACACTAATAAATATTTTTAGACTCTTCTACTATATACTACCACGACTAAATCAAAATCAGCATACCTATTGTTCCAATCACATAAAAAAAATTCATCAAGCGAAAAATATTTGTAGAACACTTCAAACAGTAACTGGTTAGACCACAAAAACAAAACTACGAGTCTTAAGATCAGGATTATAATTTTTGTTATCTGGACGATATATTTTCACTTTTTATATCTGGACGAGATAATTTCGCATTTTATATCTGGACGATATTGTATCTAGATAATATTGGTATAGGTTAACCATTGAATTATTTTAAATATCATAAGGAAAGGTACCTCTTTTACAAATCGGAACAACACTTGCCTTCAGGATGAATACTGCTTTGTAAATAAATCGAAATTGGAGCACAAATCGCAAACAAAATTGCACATTCCTTACTGTTCGGTGAAGATTTTCTATGTTAAAAATTTAAAAAATATTTAGATAAATGAAAATTTCTTCACATTTTATAACTGGATGATATTATATCTAGATAATATTGGTATAGGTTAACCATTGAATTATTTTAAATATCATAAGGAAAGGTGCCTCTTTTGCAAATCGGAACACTTGCCTTCAGGATGAATACTGCTTTGTAAATAAATCGAAATTGGAGCACAAATCGCAAACCAAATAGCACATTCCTTACTGTTCGATGAAGATTTTCTATGTTAAAAATTTCTAATGCGCCCTTGTAAAATTATTTTTACATTATAAGAAATTATTGGCAATTTTTATATTATTAGATGCTTTCCTGGTTTCACTCACTGGAGAAAAAAAAATTTATGGTACGTTTGTGCTTAATTTAAGGTACGTAAAATTTTAAATATTAAAAGAATAAAGTTACGTTAGTATTTCTGCGTTTAGTTTCAGTGAAAAAGAAAGTGGTTGAAAACTTATGGAAGTAAGTAATTTAATTATTTTTAAATACTTTATTGTCTTAATTAAGCAAAAATAAAAAATTAAAAATTCAATAAAAAATTTTTCTGGATTTTCAGAAGAAAAAAATTTTAAGTCAAAATTTCAACTTAATTCAAATGTAAATATAACTTTATAATTAGATAATATGGCTTTTATTATATAATTTTTGAATTTAAATAATGTATGATAATTGTGAAATTACAAATGGCTAAAATAAAACGGGAGATGACTAGAAAAAATAAAATTAGCACATTTCTAAAAAAAAAAAAGAAGAAAAAACGAAATGTATTTAAAATTAAAAACAGACTTGAAAATTATTAAACATATAAAATTTATCAGAAAAATTATTGCAGGAAAGACAAAAAAATATAAATAAAAGCTCAGCTACTCAATTATTATTTCTTAATAAAATTTAAAATACTTATTCAAAAAAATCCAATGGGCACAAATTATACTTTCAAATGGATGGTAGCAGAATTTGGTAATATAATTTTATTTTGTATTTCTGTATTGCTCATTAATTAATACATAGAAGGACATTATAAAACTATGTTTCCATGTTTTACTGCTGCACAACAATAATGAAAAATTAAGTAAAATTACATCCCCGAAATATTCTACCACCATCATATCTGTCCCTTTCTTCTTCCAAAAATTTAAAAAAAAAAAAAAAACATTATAAGATAATAACAGAAAATATATAATCTAACATTATGTAGCATCAAAAGCAATATAAGATAATTTTACAGTGAAAGCTAGATAATATTAGTTTGCTTGAGAATCTAACTTTATATAATGCTGAGAAAACAGCGACCTTTTGTATCTTTCTAATATTCTCTAATTATGCTAGACATTCTAGACAACGTTAGATTCTTCCGTTCTCTGCTACGTGGGTCAGCTAATCCTTTATCTGGTTCGGTGAAATACACGATCCCAGGCATTTTGAAGGTGGTAGATTTCGTACCACATGCTCATAATCTGAGTTACTAAAGCACACAGATTCTCCAGCCAGGCTATTGAATACTTTTTTAGTTTTATAATATAAAAGCAAGGTAGTGTTTCCTTTTCACAAAGATTATGCTTCAGCTATCCCTTAGTTTGGATCGGTGAAATACACGATCCCAGGCATTCTGAAGATGATAGATTTGGTACCACATGCTCATAATCTGAGTTACTAAAGCACACAGATTCTCCAGCCAGGCTATTGAATGCTTTTTTAATTTTATATTTAAGAAGCAAACAAGTGTTTCCTTTTCACAAAGATTATGCTCCAGCTATCCCTTAATTGGGATCGGTGAAATACACGATCCCAGGCATTCTGAAGATGGTAGATTTCGTACCACATGCTCATAATCTGAGTTACTAAAGCACACAGATTCTCCAGCCAGGCTATTGAATACTTTTTTAGTTTTATTATATAAAAGCAAGCAAGTGTTTCCTTTTCACAAAGATTATGCTTCAGCTATCCCTTAATTTGGATCGGTGAAATACACGATCCCAGGCCTTCTGAAGATGGTAGATTTGGTACCACATGCTCATAATCTGAGTTACTAAAGCACACAGATTCTCTAGCCAAGCTATTGAATACTTCTTAATTTTATTTCTTTTCAAAGCAAATAACTGTGAAGCACACAGATAAAATAATCTAGACAAAATTTGTAAATAAATAAAACATCTGTTTATATCTCCCAAGTAATTAAAAATTAATAACCCTCTAATCTAACAGGGTGTTTTAAATTATTACTTTTTTAAAACGATTTATAATTATTAAAATGATTTTATAAATATTTTTAAGTCCTTTTAAAGGATAGTTTTAGTTTTTAAAAGAAAATTCCGCAGAGTAGAATTTTTGCATTTCCCATTTATTACAGATATCCCTTTGATATTTGCTTGCTTATTGCTTTTATTATGCAAAAAAGGAATTTATTGCACGTTCTTAGGTATTTAATATTTTTTTTAATTGTTAATCACGTAAAATCGATGAGGAACTTGACTATGGCAGCAAAGGCGGACTGCGTCACCAAATTATTATTATGTAATCTGAAGTCATAAGATTATTTTATTTTTATAATTATGCCTTTGAAACAGATTTTGATAAAACTAAATAATTTAAAATCAACGGTAACTGAAATTTAAAAAAAAAATGCTATGTGCTGAAAAGCAAAATTAATGGATATGTGATATTAATACATTCAGTAGAAGCTTAGTAAATCGCTATACTATTATTGATGTATATGATACATTATTAATTTTGGTAATAAATACTAACTGTAATAAAAAATGAGCTTAAAAAATTCATTAATAGAGAAATTGTATTAATTTAGGAAAAATATAAAAAACTAACCATACGCCAGTGATGCTTAAATAATTCTGATAATAGCTACTAACTGCAGCAAAAAAACAAACTTAAAAGAGGGAAATTAGTGGAGAAATGGTATTAATTCTTTTAGGAGGAAAGTAAAAAAAAAAAATTACCGTGTATTATTAATGTCAATGATGATTAATTAATTTTGATAATATGTACTGCTGGTATCATGATAATTGGTGCAATTTCAATTAACACCAAATGGTTAAAGTAATATATTTGGTACCTATTAAAACTGCATCAATACTATTCAGTTTTTATGTGAATACTCTAGAAAGAGGCTTTTACAGGCCTTTAAACGGGATATGTACCAGAGAAAATCGATAAATTGTGATAAAGTTTGATCATTATGACTCGGCCTCGAGTAATAACATCATATCAAAGGATACTTAATACAGTTAATCTATATTTTAATAAGATGAACTACGAAAAACGTGTTTTAACGTAAAGCCATCTGCAAGAACAAAATAGAATATTAAATAAAAATAAAATAGAATTATTTTAGCTTTATTAATACTGTTTTAATATGTTTTGTGCGTTATTTTGTAATTTTGTTCAGTACAGATTTATTGATTTATTGGAGAACAGGTAATCACATCTAGTTGTATAAAATAAAATGACGAAAAATGCAGATTGATGAATTTTTAATTCGTTATTATACTTTGTTCTAGCTAAAACGTAAACTTAATTGACGTTAAATTTCAACTTTAAGTATGTGCCTTCATGGAACTATTGAGTCACCGTCACCCTGCTGTGATTAGTCCCTGTTGTGTGTTTACGCGTGGTGCATATAGTATTAACTGTTGCTAATCATTTCATAAAATCTATCAAAAAAAGTATTTAAAGATTCCAAGATTGCTCAGAAGTTACAAGCAAACAAATATTTGAAATTGATGGAATAAATAACTCCAAACTGTATAAAATGGTTGTAAGATCATGGAAAGCTTTTTTAAACATAATTATAAGAATGAATAAAGTAAAAGCATTTGATACAACAGTTTATTTTCTTGCATTAAGAATAACACTTATTTCATTTAATAATAAATGTGTAATTTTTCTAGTGTTTTAATAAAATATTTCCGAAATGTTTAGATTAAACAATGAAGGTAAGTAATATTTGGATAATGTTTTCACAATAGGATGAAGTTTATTTTATAACGTGTTTTGTTTAAAAATAAAATAATTACGTAGTGGAAGAATCGTAATGTTTGTCATGATCTCTTGATTTTTAATAAATGTAGACTCCCGTCACAATTTGAAAATTCAGAAAAAAAATATTATGCATTTCATTTAATTTATTGTGCAACTTTGTAGTTTATCGTTAGAATTTCCAAAAATAGGGTTTGGTAGGTATGATAATAAATACATTATTAGAACGCTATGCCATATTTTAAACGAACATTTTATTGTACTAAACTCGTAGTTTGTTCTCTTGAGAATATATATAGATATAGATAATATTCTATATGTACTGGAGTTAAATTTTGAGTTTTTGAAAGAAACTGGAATTAAATTTTACGTTTATTGAAAATGAATAATTGAGAATGAAAAGCCTGGTGACTAAAGGAGGGGAGAATCAGTACGATTATTATTATTGTTATTTTTTTTTGTTAAATTGACGAGGTCCAAAAACGTATCACTTGGATACTAGGGTTGATAAAAGCATAAAGAAGCAGACATTGATATTTAACTCAAACATTGTTGTGATAAAACATATATGGTACATCGGGTTGTTCAGACAATGACAAAAAAACATAAAAAACTAGGATATATATAAATGTCAACCCACATAAACGGCATCGATGGATGCCTGGTTGAGCATATAATTACCGAAAGGGTAATAAAAATCAAACTTTGAATGTAAACAATAATCATTCAAATGATGTGATAACGGCCTGAATATATATACACTACCGGTCAAAAGTTTGCGAAAATTTTGAAATCTACAAAGAAAAGGTCTAAATTCAAATGTTCATAGAACTGCGAAAAATCATTCAAATTGCATGAAAATTCGATATGTTCTAAAGTGAAACCTCTACTGTTAGTTACATATGATCAAATTGCAATACTTTGTTTTTTGTGAACTGAATCCAGCTTTTCATCACGGATTGTTTTTATGGTGAAAAAATTTGTTAAGTTTGAACACTTGCCAAACTTGCAAAAAATATTTTTTGTACTTTCTGTTAATAGAAAATAGTTATTTGAACAGTTCTATGTAAGCCCTCAAAATTTCAAATCGATTCGATTTTTTTTGACGAAGTTATAGAATTTTGAAAAACATGTGTACTTCTCTCGATTTTTGAGCATTCCACATATGCAGTCTTCTGGTCTATACATCTTCTATCAAAGAACTTTTTAATTTTTATGTTTCTATATTTTCAAATAATTAATATTTATCATAAAACAAATACTCTTATTCATTATTGTAATTATTATTGTTTATATTTATTGTTTATATTTATTGCTTACCTGTATTAGTTTTGTTGTGATATTTTTACTTTATATTAAATTAAATTAAAAAGTTATAACAATAATTACATAAATAATTCTAAAAAAATAATAACAATAGTATAAAAAATTTGCATTTTTATTAAACTATTTTATTTACAACAGGTCAAATATTTAACATATTCTTATTCGTATTTTGTAATTAAATAAATTAACATTTAAATCTTAGATTCCTCGAACCATCCACCTTTTGCTTTTATTATAGCCTTACATATGCGTGGCATTCGTTCTAACAAACCATTAATCACTTCAAGTGATATAGAGTTCCATTCCTGTTGTAAAATGTCCCATAACTGATTTCGATTCGAAATATCAGAGCATCGTTTGCAAGAACAAACAAATTTTCGATGAAATGTAACATCTATGAGATATTGTTTTAATTATATTCATAATACATTCTTTGTAATAACAATAATTACAATAATGAATAAGAATATTTGTTTTATAATCAATATTAATTATTTGAAAATATAGAAAACATTAAAATTAAAAAGTTCTTTGGTTGAAGATGTATAGACCAAAAGACCGCATATGTGGAATGCTCAAAAATCGAGAAAAGTAGACATGTTTTTCAAAATTCTATAACTTCGTCAAAGAAAATCAAATAGATCTGAAATTTCGAGGGCTTACATAGAACGGTTCAAATAACTATTTTCCATTAACAGAAAGTACAAAAATATTTTTTTGCAAGTTTGGCAAGTGTTCAAACTTAATAACTTTTCTCCCCATAGAAACAACCCATGATGAAAAGCTGTATTCAGTTCGCAAAAAACAAAGTATTGCAATTTGATCATACGTAACTAACTTTAGAGGGTTCACTTCAGAACATATCAAATTTTCATGAAATTTGAATGATTTTTCGCAGTTCTATGAACATTTGAATTTAGACCTTTTCTTCGTAGATTTCAACATTTTCGCAAACTTTTTGAAGTGTATATAAAAAAATGAATAGTGGTAGTAATTGCCAGTTATGCCAGCTGATATAACCCACAACATTGGGTAGGCGTTAGATAAATCAAAAATAATGGAAATACACCCGTAAGACCTAAAACCATTGAAGATCAAATAATTAACAACACGTTAAACAAGTATGCATTTGCACGCGGAACCAAACACCGGCCAAAACCCGAATTAAAGGATTAAAATAAAAATGAGTTACTCACCCCACACTGGCTCCTTGGTTATATCCGGATGGCTGATGGACAAAACTTGACAGATGATAAATGAATGGAAATAATCTTCTTACATGGAACTATTTTATTCTTTCGAGTCTATCAAAACTGAGTGGGGAGGAGAGACTTGAGGTAGATAGCCATCGTATAAGACTACGAAAAGAGGTAGACATCATTTGGCAGATTAATAAAGCATTAACGACAGATTAGGCATTCACAGTGCAGACCTTCTCACACTGCGAGATTATCAGCAGCAATCAAACGTTCATTCAATTTTGAAGAAAAAAAAATGTCAGTGTCACTTCATCATGTAGATTTTTAAGGTTCCGGATGTCTCATTATTACAATGAGAAATGCAGAAGATGTGCTCCTCAAAGAAAATTTGCATTATTATCAGCTCCAAAAGACAGAGCTCCAAGAACATTCAGCCTCATCCGACAAGATTGGAGCAAGAAGTGGCCTCCGGAAACAGGGGGAAGGTGATTTGGAAAGGATTTTAATGAATCCAACCAATCAGGGTCACCGTTACCTAAAATCTTGCAAAATATGGTAAGGGGGAAAAAATCACCTTCATGTGAAGGCTGTGGAAAAGAGTAGAGGGGTAAAGAAACAATCTGGTTGAAATCGGTCAAGAATGCGTCATCAAGAACGGCAAGTAACCAAAGTCATGGAAACAAAGCAAATAAAAGAAAAAATAAACAAAAAGACCTTGTAAAAGGAGCAATGAAACAGCGGAAAAAGTCAACCACGCAAAAAAAAAAGGAAAGATGATTTGAGAGGAAGGAGAAAAGTTAATGAATCAAATCAATCTGGGTCACCGATATCTAAAATCTTACCAAATCTTACCTTCATGTGAAGGTTGTGGAAAAGAGTAGAGGGGAAACACGAAACAAACAATCTGGTTAAAACCGGCCAAGATTGCGTCATCAATGACAGCAAGCAACCCAATTCATGGGAACAAAGCAAATTAAAGAAAAAATAAAAAAAAAAGACCTTGTAAAAGAGATCTTGACTAAGTAAAAAAAATGAAATGATGAAGAAAAGGATTTCGAACAAAAATAGCCATCATAAGGCAAAGAGAAAAAAAAAAATGCGATAAAATTTAAAAGTGATTGGGAGCATTAAAAAATGGAAAACAAACTTTAAAAAAAAATTACAAATGATTAAAAAAATTAAATTAATGAAAAGGTCCTCTCAGGTCACTGTGACAATATATATATATACTTTTTATGATTTCCCCCCACTTTAACACCTTTGTGTTCGCTGACAATCTAAAATTTTTTCTCAAACTACTTATTAAATGAAATAGCCGAAAAAATTTTTTTTTATTTATTTCTTTTATGTGATAAAAAAAACTACACCTAAAAAATCATTTTAATGACATCGATATGAACCTCTTCCTTTTTCAAAAATATAAAATATTTGTTCTTCGCTCTCAAGCGACCGATACTCTGGACCCAAATATCCCTAAGTGTGGCATACCTGCAAAGTTAGCCGATTCCTTGTTGTCAGTGCTGGATTACCCACTAGGCCAGACTAGGCCATGGCCTGGGGCCTTAAAATGGATTTTTTGAAAATAAATTCAAAAAAATTAAGAAAAACAATGGTTTAAAAAAAAAATCAATTTCAAATATATATTAAAAGAATACGATAATTTTCTTACATAATGTATATTTATTTATTACTTATTTTAGTTATTATTTGTTAGTATTATTATAGTTTATGTATTATAAGATTTATCAATGCTTTTTAAGTTCAAATTTGTCATTTTGACTGCTCTTCGCATTTTTCTAACTCTTATGATTACAAATTGTTCTACGGAGCGTTCGTTTTCAAAATTGAAACGTATCAAGAGTGAGAAAAGAAGTGTCATGTTTCAAAAACGATTGGGCATACTAAATTTGTAGTTTATCGAATCAAATGTACTCCGTGAAATTAATTTTGATAACATTATAGATGAATTTATTGATCGCAAGAGCAGAAAAAGAAAAAAAAAGATTTTTGAATACCAATTTTATAGTAGTGTTGATGTTGTGAAATGTTAATAAATTTCAATTTTTTTTCAAAATGTTAAGATTATTTTTTAGTTCTGTGGCTGGGTGGCGCAGTTGGTTTGTCGTCGGTCTTCTGAGCCCAAATCTGCGGGTTCGATCCCCGGCCCAGACACCGGATTTTCGGGATGCAGAAAATCCTCAGCGGCCATGTCGTATGATTATGCGGCGTGTTCCCTGGAGTGCCTTATTGGCTCTTGGCATTTCCGGCAAAATTAAAAAAAAATCCTGGTGCACTTTAGCATCCAAATAGAGTCTCGGTGCTGCCATCTAGTGTGGCAGAAACTAGACGTCCAAATTAACGTGACCAACGGTATCTCACCTATTGTGGTGGTCCTGAAAGAGTGGATATCACCTCTGGAGAACGCACTAGGTCTGCTCATCGGCAAGACTGATTGTGCAGCCCATTGGAAATAAAAAACAAACTTTTAGTTCTAATTTAACAAAATAAAGTTAAATTTAATTTACTTTAATTTTAAATATGCTTTCTTAAATGAAAGGATATATAAATAGTTTAATATTTGAATAAATAAAAAATATGCGAGAAAAAAAAATTTAATCTAAGAGCTACAAAAATTTGAATGGCCTAGGGCCCCGCGTGCACTGCTGTTGTTCATAGCATTTGGTAACGAAGGGGGAAAAGTTAACAACTTCAAAATACTTTGCTTTATCTATTTATCTTAATAGCTATGGAATGGGTTTGTTTGAATCTGATTATAATTGCCTCCAATGGAAAAATTTTCCTAGAATTTTAGGGTCGTCTTTTTACGATTGAAATAAGATGTAACCAGTGGATGGATGGTGCTCCGAGTGGTCCTAACTTTTAGGCTGACTCTCAAATCAAACACTTTCTCTACATTCTGTCAGGAAACTTACTATGATGCGTTCAAATTTTGGGCAACTTTTCTGGCTGTCTTTAGAGCCTTTAGTATATTTTTAAGTACATTTTTATTTTAATTTTCTAGATTACTTCTTTACGTATATTATTGTATTTTCCTTTCATTCATATTTTATTCAATTTTTATTAATAATTTCTTTTCTAAATTTGAATCCTTAAACTTCTTTTTTAAAAAATGATTTATTTATTTCATTATTTCTAAATAGAGTTTTATAATCAGTTCAAAAAAACACCTTCAAAGATTTATATTCATTTGGAGGTAAGCTTATATTTCATTCAATTAATATTTGGTATGTAAAGGCTAAACCTGGATGAGATTTGAAAAACTATAGTTCATAAACTATAGTTCTCTCTATGGTTTGTGTAATCGTCACATTGTAATATTTATTATAAAATAACTGGTATAAAAAATAAAAGGAGATTAAATTTTGCAAAAGTAGTAACTTTAAAGTTTAAACATATAAATGTCAAAGAAAATTAAACAAAGTTTATTTTCGAACAACAAAGTAATAAGTATATAATAATTAAATGAAGATGCAGGTTGACAACTGAAAATCTGCTCTAATTTAAATACTTTAACGCAATACATAATATAAAATTAAAATATTTGAGTTAATTAAAAATGAAAATGAGGTTATTAAATACATAAAATGAAATAAGTTATTTTAAAGTCAGTATTAATACCATTGAAATTAGGTTGCGAAGAAATTTTACTTTAAGATAAAGTTTAAAAATAAAGTTTTTAGTAATTTAGACATAGCCCTACATTTAAAGCTTTTAAATTTGAATTTGAACAATGATAATAGTTCAAAAGTTTTAATTTGAAGAAACATATGTAATGATAGTAAGAAAAAATTTAATTAGTCACAAATGATTATTATTCTTTTGTTTCTAAAAAGGTAATCACTTTAAGAGAAATAGAAAAGTTATTTTCTGAAAAATCCAATGTTTCAAATTTCAAAACAATAATTCATCAATATTATCTTTGCTGGAAATTACGTATTTGAGAAAAATTAAATCTTAATTTTTTTTAAAAAAAAGAGCCTCATACAAGTCTGAGACTCACAATATATTATATTCTTCCTCTTTAAAATTCTTATAAAACTTTCATACTCCTATGTCTATATTTCAAAAATCATGATTTGGCTAAAAGTACAAATTAGTACAAGATGTTGAAAGTGGATACACTGCTCTAGACGCAAATATTATTAGGTACTCAATGCAAAGAAATCAAATAGTAGATATAGTGTTAAAATAGTAGAAAGAGCAAGCAAAACAAAAGGAAAAAACAGCCAAAGTTACATACGTAATGGAAACACGTATCTATCTGAAAGAGGTAAACCATAAAAAGAACAAAAATATTTCAATAAATATCGAATTATTTTAATAAAAGAAATCCAAGTTATTTACATCATAAAAATGATCTTTTTACAATATTTTACATTTAACGTTTATTCTTTACAACAATTTAGCTCACGGTATCTTTTTTTACACCACACACAATTAAAATTAAGTAACGAAATATAAACTAATACCAATTAAAGACATTAAAACGAATTTTTCATACAAATTTTCATTAAAACTGTTATCAGCTATTAAACAAGTTTTTATACCTATTTTAAAAGTTACTCATTTACAATTAGTCATATATTTTTAAAATAAATGTGTTCTACCTTATTCTAAAGCAATCGAATGAGTTAAGGTGATAGGGGATAAATATAGCATTTGCTTTACTACAAATTCTAATCCTTACTTGTTTTTTTTTATTATTTTTTTGTGCATGTAAATAGAAATATCAATCATATTTTATTGTCCTTTAAAAAAATTCACGTGTTATTTTGCCTAAAATTTTGTCAGAACATTTCATTTAATTTGAAAATATTTATTATAAAAGAAATTGTATAAGTAACTCAATGATTTGGAGCTAAATATATTCAGTTCTAAATATTCAGACCTAAAGATTCAACAGAAAATATTCATTATTTAGTATTGTTAGTAATGGATTGATTTCAATAATATCCGGGGGTGAATTTATCGTTAAAAAGAAATTGTGTTAAAAAGAAATGTGTTCTACCTTATTCTAAAGCAATCGAATGAGTTAAGGTGATAAGGGATAAATATAGCATTTGCTTTACTACAAATTCTAATCCTTACTTGTTTTTTTTTTATTTTTTTGTGCATGTAAATAGAAATATCAATCATATTTTATTGTCCTTTAAAAAAATTCACGTGTTATTTTGCCTAAAATTTTGTCAGAACATTTCATTTAATTTGAAAATATTTATTATAAAAGAAATTGTATAAGTAACTCAATGATTTGGAGCTAAATATATTCAGTTCTAAATATTCAGACCTAAAGATTCAACAGAAAATATTCATTATTTAGTATTGTTAGTAATGGATTGATTTCAATAATATCCGGGGGTGAATTTATCGTTAAAAAGAAATTGTGTTAAAAAGAAATGTGTTCTACCTTATTCTAAAGCAATCGAATGAGTTAAGGTGATAAGGGATAAATATAGCATTTGCTTTACTACAAATTCTAATCCTTACTTGTTTTTTTTTTATTTTTTTGTGCATGTAAATAGAAATATCAATCATATTTTATTGTCCTTTAAAAAAATTCACGTGTTATTTTGCCTAAAATTTTGTCAGAACATTTCATTTAATTTGAAAATATTTATTATAAAAGAAATTGTATAAGTAACTCAATGATTTGGAGCTANACAAAATGGGAAAGACCGATGACTTCCTTTCTAAAAATTTAATTGGAAAGAAAATGTTTAAAAATTGATATATTTTTGAAACAAAGCACACAAAAAATTAGAAAAAAATAATAATAACAAAGTGGGAAAGACCGATGACTTTCTGTCTAGAAATTTAATTGGAAAGAAAATTGATATATTTTTGAAACAAGGCACACAAAAAATTACAAAAAATAATAATAACAAAGTGGGAAAGACCGATGACTTCCTTTCTAAAAATTTAATTGGAAAGAAAATGTTTAAAAATTGATATATTTTTGAAACAAAGCACAAAAAAATAATAATAATAAAGTGGGAAGGACCGAGGACTTTCTGTCTAAACATTTAATTGGAAGAATGAACAACATACCATACTTCATTTACCTTTATATCTAAAATATAGATTTCTCATAATTTTTTCCATTAAGATTTTAGAGCAGGGTAACATGTGTGACATTAAGTTAGCTTTAGTAATATCTACTGAAAAAAGTGTGTTAAAATTTTTGTTCAGTAATTTATTTTCTAACAATGTGTTGCAAATTTCGCCCACTGCTATAAAAAAAAAACAGTTTAATAGTCTCTTTTCCATATTACATACAGTTCGGTTACTTTTAATCAGATATTGTCCCTTTCGAACAGAAATTTTACACGTTATTCTTTTCTCTCAGAAATTTGCTTCTGAGCATAACGTTAGGCTTCTATACATTTTCTTCGCTCTGATTAATTAGTCCCTTAATTATAGCAAAAAAAAGTGTTTCTTTCCAAAAATTTGCAATTATATAAGTAATAAATTTAAATTCCCAAAATTTCCGCTGTACTATCATTTCAACTTTTGAAATATCAGCTCTTTTGATTCAAGTTTTCGTCTCATTTGATTAAACCAGAAAAAATACATAGGAAACAGTACCTCACTTGTCTGTATAGCAAGATATGTAAATAAGAGCAGGTACAAAATTACTAAACTATTAGTCCGACCGATTTGGGATTGTTCTCATATCGGAAAATTTACATTACATGCCCAGATAGTTTCTGGATAGCAATATAATGTGTATACACCAGTCCGTGATAATAAAAAAAGTATTGTTTATACATAACTTAAACTTTTTATTCAATTGAACCATGTGTTAAAATTTTTGTTCAGTAAATTAATTTCTAACAATGTGCTGCAAATTTCACCCATTGTTATAAAAAAAAGTTTAATAGCCTCTTTTCCATATTACATACACGAATGCAAGGAAAACAATGTCTTACAGATAGCAATATGATAAGCGTAAATAGGTTCAAGTACAAATTTGTACTTTTCATACATGAAATCCTTATATTCCGATTCCTTATAATTTCCCTTCCCTCAAAAAGCGGAAAAGTATACAGAAGTATCCCCTCAAAAAGCGGAACAGGGGAATTTTCAGGTATCATTTATAATAGCAAAACAAAGCTTTCTATGAGGAAAAATATCTTAGGTGCCAATTTTTTGGTAGAAGTCCAATTTTGCTGGACTATAAAGTAACGTGGTGTAAGTAAATCGTATTCTTAGTTTCTTGTTCAAAATTTAATAGATTTTCTTATACAGATTGAAAATAAAATTTAGTTTTAAATTTATTAATACATTACTCAGTTTTGAACATATAAACGTTACCAATTTAATCTATCATTATTGAATATTTAAACCATTTAAAAATCTATAAAGCATAAGTTTAGGTACCAGTTTTAAATTTAACCTCACTTCAATTTGTCAATTTTAAAATTCTGAACACCCCCATGGAGAAGTTATATTTGCGTGCTTGCATGCTTGTTAATACTCCTATTGCGTCTAAGCTTTGAATTATTCATTGAAATTTGAGACGAGAGTTCTAATTTTTTAAATCATGCTTTTAAAAAAATCATTGTAAATTTTTTTTTAATAAACCTATTATTAAAATTTTGCCCAAGAACATAAACATAATATTAAAAAGTAATATCGAATCAATGTAAGAAAAATATTATTTTTCACAGAATTTAACGCTATATAATGCAGAGAAAACAGTGACCTCCTATACCTTTCTAATATTCGAAAGTTATGATAATTACGTTAGATTTTCTGATGTTATATAACATTAGGAAGGATAAGATATTGAAATAGTACTTACGGACGTAGAAGGCAATTCCATGGTCTCAGAATCTTTCTATAAAAACTAATCCTCTGAATAAACTAATAACTCCTGATTAATTCCACTTCACTGGATCACTAGTAACACAAGCAAATCGAAAAAATTTGTAAATCCAGCATCTCAAGAAATTATTAGTTACGCAGAGAATTTCCAAAACAACAGAGAAAGCACCAAAAATTTTAAGTTAAATTTCTAATTGCAGTTTGGAGAGAAATTAGTACAAACCAAATGAGATTTGCAACACATGAATTCACTCTTTTCTTTTTAATCTCACCACAGCAAGTTCATTACTGAGAATGAAGCAGCCCAATTCACGCTGCTTTTAAAAACTAAGCCTAAATGCCACCTTGTGCTTTAAATCCACAGAGAATACGACTTCAATTGATGAAGCCATCGTATGATCGAGCTTATATCCATTTTAAAGATGTTATCTTCAGAAACGTTGTCAAGTAAGTGTGAGACTCCTGACAAAATCAAAGTTAAGGGTGCCCAGACGGGTAATATATAGCTGATGTTCAATCTGGTCTCTCCGAGTATAATCAAATGGACAAAGAATGCGACTTTACTAGATGAAGCTAAGTGTAACATTACATCCACTCGGTGTCGAGGAATAATCAAGCTTATATCCGTTAGAAAGATGTTTAAGATTCTTGTCAGATTTGACCAAGCGATGGTAATAATTTTGTTGTCCAAAAGCTGCAGGAGTTCAAGAGAGTAGAAGCAGGAGGAGGAGGATGCGGATTGACTTGAGCTCACAATGTGCCGCTATTAAATAGGCAACATTCTAAAAAAAAAAAAAAAAAAAAAAAAAAAAAAAAAAAAAAAAAAAAAAAAAAAAAAAAAAAATTTTTTTTTTTTTTTTTTTTTTTNTTTTTTTTTTTTTTTAAATTTGAATGTTTTTTTTTTTTTTTACCACGCAAGAGATTGGTAATAGGAGAACAATGTCTCTCCCAGGAGAATGATATCCAGAGAGATTCCGACTTCAGTCCATGGAATTGAGTGCATCACAGGGAAAATGCTGCCTCCAAAAAAGTTGTTAAGAAATCGGAAGACTCTTGACGAAACCCAAGCAAAGAGATGAAATAAGACGTGCAACTTACAGCGGATGCTCATTATGACCACTCCAAAGAGAATTAAATCCATAGAGAATACGATTTCATATGATGAAGCTATTCGGAATCGTATGATCGTGCTTATATCCATTGTAAAGATGTTGTCTTCAGAAACGTTGCCAAGTAAGTGTGAGACTCCTGACAAAATCAAAGCTAAGGGTACACAGATGGGTAACATATAGCTGATGTTCAATCTGGTCTCTTCGAGTAAAATCAAATGCACAAAGAATGCGACTTCACTGGATGATGCTAATTGGGACACAACATCCACTCGGTGTCGAAATATAATGAAGCTTATATCCCTTGTAAAGATGTTGAAAATTCTTGCCAGATTTGACCAAGCGATATTCATTTTGTTGTCCACAGGTTGCAAGAGTTCAAGAAAGTCGAAGCAGCAGGCAGCAGGAGGATGATGCAGATTGACTTGAGCTCACAATGGGTGGCTATTAAATAGGCAACATTCAAAAAAAAAAAAAAAAAAAAAAAAAAAAAAAAAAAAAAAAAAAAATTTTTTTACATTTGTTCACTCCACCGGAGCAGCACGCGAAGTGCAATATTTTCAGGTTCGCTCCTGCTTAAATACTCTTCTTGGCGACGATTAGCATCTACATTGCCAACTCCTCTCGCCAAATATTTTTTTGTCGCCACAGAACGCAATCTTCATTTAGCTCTCAACGGAGAAACATGTTAAAGTATTTGCCTCCACAATCGGATTTGATTAAGAAATCCGTGCTTTGTAAAGTTGCTTTACACAAAGCACAATGTTTTAAACATTATGTATTTACTTATTTCTGTTGTAATATATTTTGCAGTTTTGAAACAAATATGTGGTAAGTGGGTGATTTTAATACTTATTTAATCCTTATCTTAATAAAGTTTCCAATGTTCGTACAAGAAAAGAAGTAACGTATTTTCTTCATTTTTTTATGATTATTTCAAAACTTTAATTATTTGCATGAGTTAAAAAAAAAAGACAGTAGAGATTGTTCTGCGGTAAAAAGTTTTAACTTTCATTGTTTTCGATGAATGAATCTTAAAAATCATTATTAATTTCAAATCCATGAATATGTTCAAGCTCATATTTTTAATTTTTTTCGGTATTTTGCTAATCAATGTAGATTTTAAAATAAATTTGTTGTACTTGTAAAATTTAATTTTCTCGTTCCGATTACTAATTTCAAAACATAAATAATTCCTACATCAACCAACATTTTGTAAGTTAAAATTGATTTGCTATTAAAATTACTTTGAGGTGTGTATTAAGCTTTAACAAATATATCCGAAATTATATTAGACATTTAAATTATTCTTAATAATTTTACCAAAAAAAATTGTAAATTGTGCTTACTAGTATAAGTGTAATGAGTTTGCAGTTTAATTGTAATCTTTAACTAATTTGTCTGAATTCAGTCATTTCAATATATTTAAATAAATTCAACGTTTAATCGTTCATTAATTGAATCTTTATGATAACAAACTCATTTTATACTGAAACATTAATTAATTCCGAGCACAGTTTTGCCTGTATCAAATTTAATTAAAAGATTTCCAATGAACTTTTAAGTTTTAGCATTTTAAGTCTTTTAAAAACGTTTGTTCAGCCCATTAATTATATTCTTTTTCAACTAAATTTAATGTGTTTGATTTAAGTTTTTCATTGGTTCATTACTCAACTTTTCATTGTGTATACTTCATTTTAATTTAAACCAAATAGTAAAACATAAATTGTATTTGACAGTATACATTTATTACATTTTTGTTCACCTCTTGTAGCTAAAACCATGTGACGATGCTTGTTTCTTCCTAATAACTGACTCTTCACAATAAAATTTAAATTATTTGACTCGTGCTTATGAGCATTTTATTGGGTATTAAAATACTCAAATTCAAGGCAAATAATTTTAAAAATAGTATTTATTACTCCGTGTTTGTTTTTATAAAGTAAAATGAATTAATTTTCAACATACTTTAAAATTCAAACATCTAAAATCATATAAAAGCAATTTTTCCCCCAATAACTGGTTTTTTATGACAATTTACCAATTATGTAAAAACAAATAAGTGTAAATTTAAAACGCATATAATTGTGAAAATGTATAACTAACACTTATCCGAATTCGTTCTTATTATACTATTTTAAGTTACAGGAACTATAAATATGAATAATTTTCATCACCTTGTAATAATTGAACTGATTTATTTTTGTATTGTGTTTTTAACTTAACACTCTTATTAAATTTTAAAAAAAATGCTATAATAAAACTGATGAATTTTAATCGTTAATCATTAAAAAAAATTATATTAATTATTTATTTTTATATTAAATATTTTAAAAATAATTATCTTTTTTAAAAATAAAAAAAAGAAAATATGCATTTGTTCTAAATAACTGAATCTTTGTATGCCACACGTGAAATCATTATCATCATCATATTATAATTATCATAGTCATTATCATAATTATTATCAGTTTTATTAGAGTTTTATTGTATATTCATTTATCAGCTATATACAAAAATAATTTGCGTTGACTTTTATTTTCAACTTTTATAATCTGGATCTGTGTTCAGCATTTAATCATGGTTAGATTGAATTTTAGCAAAAATCTTTAAAAATGCTTTTTTTTAAATAAAAAAATTTATAGTAATTAAACTATTTATCTCTTTTTAAAAAACAAAATAACAATTTCTTTCAATAGCATTATTTTAAATTGTTAAAACAATATTGTTATAAATAATAAAAAACTCTTTTTTATTGAACTCATTATAGTCTTAATAATAGTTTTTAAAAAAAAGTACATTTCACAAGCGTTGAAAATCAGGAACATTTTGCTTTCCTTTATACTTTTACAATCATTTTTTTTTTCCGTCTGTTACTCTTTAAATCAACATGTCCTTTTATTGTGTGATTCAATTTTCTTATTTTATTATTTAGCTGCAATTTCGCATGATAATAATCATTTGTATATTTACAGCATCACTAAAAGATCGTACTATTGTTTATAAAATATTTTATTACATATTTGCTTTTGTAGATTGAATACCGCAAGTAGTAGCATGTTTATTAAGTTACAAATTATAATCTTATAACATATATCAAAATCTTGTTTTGTAGTATTTATATGCTCTTTTTTTGTTATAAAATATTTTATTACATATTTGCGTTATGCATAGTCACTTTCTCTAATAGTAGTATTGGTGACTAACTTACATTCCTCAAATGTAAGTTACAAATTATAATTCTATAACACATATCATAACAATGCTTTGTTTCAATAATGTCTAAATACTGTTTATAATTTTCATAAAATATAATATTACGAATTTACATTATGTATAATTAATTCCACACGCAATAGTTTGTCTATAAAGTTATAAATTATAATCCTATAACACATATTATAAATTTATTCATATTTCAATACCTTGTTTTATTAAAATACTATATTTTTTATTATTATTATTATTATTTCTGTAACTTTATTTCTTTTTATGCTTAATTTATTTTACTTTGGATTTAGATAGGACGAATTGTAGTAAAAGATGAATTATATGCTGTAGCGGTTTCTCGATCTAAAAAGTAAAAATAAAAAGAGGATACGATCTTATACTAATATTATTAAAATACTATATTTTTTATTATTATTATTATTTCTGTAACTTTCTTTCTTTTTATGCTTAATTTATTTTCCTTTGGATTTAGATAGGACGAATTGTAGTAAAAGATGAATTATATGCTGTAACGGTTTCTCGATCTAAAAAATAAAAATAAAAAGAGGATACAATCTTATAATAATAACAGCTCTCGCTGCTGTTAGTGCTCGAAGCAATTCCAGTTAGAAAGTTTGACGTCATGAAACTTAAATAAGCCAATCAAAATTGTCCCGTTTGTTACTAGGCGTAATAAGGAAAAAGAATGTTTTCTTTTAAACAAGTCATGTTTTCTTGGTAGTTCAGAAGTCAAAAGTCTTATCGGATTAGTTGCTTACTTATTAAGAATTCATGATCGCTAACCAATAGACAGCAGATGTTGATTTTTTCCAAGATATTCTTATTATTTGATTTGTTCTTTTCTTTCGCACACTAAAAGAGTTATGATTTTCACATACTAAAGCTCAATCAATCGAGTTTTGACAGTGGCTTCCAGGGAAGGTAGGGCGGTTCCAATCGAAGAGGGGAATCAATTTCATGTCTAAAAAGTTTTAAACTTTATTACCGTTTTATTTGTTATGAAACGTAATTTTTTAGCATAGTATATTAAGAATTAACTATGATTTTTAGATCAAAACAAATTTACACATTCTTTACGCATAAGGAAAACCTGAAACAATTTGCTTTTATAATAAACTTTTACTATAAATTTTTTTTTCTGCATACATTAACATAAAATATGGATTAGATTTTTATAAATAAATACTATTCATTGTTTGTCTAATTAAATTGGTTCTTTCTTTTTTGCACCTTCGAATGATAATCCATGTATTAGAATATATAGGTATATTAAAGAAGATCCTAGGTTAGAACCTATTGTGTCACAATCACAAAACGATAACCGTCGTCAGTTACACAAACTGTTCCTTAAAGAGTACTCTTAAGATATACTCTAATTTCTTCCTTTATCTTTCCTATATTCTTATTAAGGTCTTGCGTATATTTCAATGACTATCATGGGTAAAGTATACATTTTTCACGAAAGAATTACCATCGAACAGATATATTCCACGCAAGATATATTCCATTTCTTAATGTTCCATAAAATATACTTCCTTTTTATAAACGTCTGTTATATTTTAATGAAGATCATAGGTTAGGTATCATTTTCAATTTTTACACACACACACAATTAATTTTGCTTTTTAGTACATAACTTTTTTTCTTCTTAATTTCAATTAGTGCCTATTACCAAATATTATCATTGATGTCAATAATATTATGCCGATATCTTACTTTTCTTTTATACGAATTAGCTCTTCATAAATTTAGCTTTTTAGCACACAGCTTATTTTTTTAAAAATTTCAATTAGTATCTATTACCAAAATTAATTCAACATCATCGGTGTCCCGCAGTGAACTGATCGTAAAGACACGATTTCCAGCAGAACACCGAAGTCAAGCATGGTCAGTAAGCTGGTTGTGGCCAGTAAGCGGGTGGGTGACCACTTTGATCAGCCTGCGTAGGGACCGAGGGTGCGTGGTATCAGTCCTCGTTAAATTGTTCTACTGTAAAGTACCCGACTTGGCGCGCAGGTCGTCGGGCTAAAAAAGCAGAAGAACCACCCCCACTGCAGAGGAACAAAATTGAGATGACATGTCTTCGGATCATCCTCAGGGTTTCTCCCCGACCGTCGCCAATAGCCCATTGTGCAGCTCTAGTGCGACGTAAATAAAGTACCTACATACCAACTAACATCATTGGTGACAATTATAGTTTCATATGACGGTTTTTTATGTTACTCCTAAGTGAATTAGTACTATTTCACCAATAATTATTCTTTTCAGTACATATTTTTTAATTTCAACTACCGTTAATTTTAAATTATTTAGTTTTATAGAAACACATTTTAAACGGATAACTATAAACGAAATTAGCACTTGGTTTCAGATAACTTTAGAAAGATTAAGTATATGACGTAATCTACCTATATTTACATTTAGCGTATCTTTACATTAACTGAATACTCGTTCTTCTCAGTGGTTTAAATAAATTAAACTATTAATAAATCTGCACTAAACAACACTACAAAATCACTAAACTGAAAAACATTTACGAACACGATTAATAGAGCTAAAACAATTCCATTTTTATTTATTTATTAATATATATTTTGTCCTTCCCAGTAGCTTAACGTTATTAGATTAAGCAAATCGCGTTTTCCTAGCAAATCTTCCTAGCATTGATACCGTTTTATAGATATCAAATATACTGATATATTATATTATTCCTATATTTGTAAATTTGGTACCCATTAACATTGCAGCATTTATCATAAAAAACAGTAGTACCTATTGCAAGAATTATTTAGGCATCAATAATAATATGGCGGTTTTTTACATTTTTCCCAAATGAATGTACTGACATTTTCCCATTAATTTTGCTTTAGATTAGAGTATGAAGCTTTTTTTTTAAAAAAAATTTCAGTTAGTACTTATTATAAATATTGCTACTTTACGGTCAGCTAGGAGCAAGCGAATATAATTTTTTATTATAACTTTATTTTATTGCCACTGGCCTCCCAATGACGTAACTCGGCTTCGAGTCCCAGCGATGGCTGGTTGTTATCAATTCTGCATACAGCTCCCTCCGACCACAGTACTTTTGTAAAATATCCCCGACTGTTGACGGATCATGTGTTAGCGCTAACCGTGGGAGGTTTTCGTGGCAATCCTGTACATGCAACATAAATGCGGGTTCGTTTCGCCAAAGACTCCCAATGTTGTAAAATGGTGACTAATGCACGTTAAATCTGTCAAGTCACAAAGTTCTCCATGCTTCCATAACAAATCATTCCTCTGGGAGTACTTGTCCAGGAGTTTCCTTGTCTCCTGGAAAATGTATATAATACTTTAATCTCTTATTCTAAATTTTTATTCTTATTTTCTAATTATTTAATCTTATTTTCTAAATTTTAAAATAAAGGAGTTATGTCTCAAGAGTGGCCTGAGGAAGTAGCACAGCACATAAAGGAGCATTGTTACGAGTTTTCTATCTTATCTGAAGATTGAGATGGAAATAATGTTAATACTTATGCTCACCACTATGCTGAAGAGTCCGATTTCTTAATTTGTTTAATTTAATGGCTGCCGGACAGATTTTAAATCATTACTAAAATTGAATACATAAAGAACTTTGACAATGACATCTCTCAAAAATAAATTAAAATCAAAGTACTTCCGCGATGGCAAAGCCGAAGGCAAGAGCTAGAGAGTGAATGGCCACCAAAGACGGCTAGTAAATTATTAAAAAATTTGAATTGGGTATAATATGAAAATATGAATTATTTCCAAAGGAACTAGACTAATACAATTCCAACCTGGCGAGTAGCGACTTATAAACAAGACACTTCGTTTGATGCTTTTACTTGTTGCTAGAAATCAGGTTCGCAGAAAATGCTGTTCGCAGAAAATGTATGCTAGTAAAAAATGTTATTACTAGTTAAATTTAGTAGGAATAACACGATCTGTGACGTATGCTATAGTATACCCAATTATTTCTTTTTTTTTTTATTGTGTCGTCATATGCCTTTATGTTTTTCGCATGATTTTATAGTGTTATTTAATACAGATTTATTGCTTATTTACTTTAACATCTGTATTAAAAATGGATATTCACCTAATTAAACTGTGTTATAGGTTATTAAAGAAAGAAAAGAATACTTGTATACTGTATTGTATTATATCATTTCTTCTTAAGAAGACATATTGTCCTTTTTTCCATATTTTTAACTCATACTAATTTTGTATTTTAATTGTAATCTTTGGGAATTTCCTGTTGATGTGAATGCTATCTACAATTACAGCCGATGGAGTTGCTGAGAAGGAAAAAAAAAAGTCTACCCCTTTGCCTGATCAATAATTTTATTGAGTAAATGTGACAATTCACTCACACATTTACCACTAAAATTATTTGTCAGTCCGTATTCGAAATGAAGACGCATGAAGGTTTTGAACACTGTTATTCTTTACCACAGAGGCATCTTGAATCGTTGGGAGACTTCAATGGAATTAAATGCATTCTTTAAGTTTTAATGCTTGGTAAGTAATTTTTAATATTTTGTTTGAATATTAATAAATATGGTTGCATGTTTAAAAAAAATTATCTCCGCACCTGAATTTAATAATTTTGCTTTAATCTCATAACTTTTTTATCGCACCAGCAGGCAACAACTTTAAGCGTCATCAGAAATCTTATCATCAAAAATGTGTTACTTGAACATGAAAAGAGAAGTTGCGCTCAGTGTATCTTTAAGGTATATTTGAGGTATCCATTTGAACCCTTTTCAACTTAGCGACGTATTTAAATAACAACCTCCTTTATACCTTTGAAAAATACCTAATTTACGCCTCGATTTTTTCGTAAGGGAACGCACAGCGATTATAAACAAACGGCTGATTAGCACAACTGACGTGACTTCACGAATAATCACGTGATCCCGTTTCAGATGTAAGTGTTTATTGATGAGAAAGAACTTAATATTTATGCAGCACTAGAACTGCATATTGGGCTATCAGCGACGGTCTGAGAAACATCCCTAAGGATGATCTGGAATTCCAAGCCCAAATTTGTTTAACCTTTTAAGAGTTTGGTAATAATATATGGAAATAATGAAGCCTGGGCCATGTATGCATATAATTAGTGGACAGTCCCTATTTTCGAAATATCGAATTTTATACTTGGTGGGTTTTAATAAGGTCCCACTAGAGCTGCATAATGGGTTATTGGCGACGGTCTGGGAAGCATCCCTGAGGATGATCGGGACACAACATAAATACTTCACATCCCGTTTTACAATCCATCCACCGCAAATCGTAATTTTGACTTGAACCAAAATAAAATTTTTACTAATATTAGTAATTAAATAAAAATATTCAACTCTTCTTTAAAATGTGCATTTGTTGAATATATTCTGAGCATATACGAAAATCAGTAAAATAAGAACAAAATGCTAAAAAAAAAATTTGTTTCTCTTCTCCAGGAAAACATCAGATTTATTTACTTTGAACTTCAATAACAGCTACTTATTGAAAATTGAGAATTTCAGAATTATTTTCTACGCTTGCAGCAGTAATCCTGCAGCAAGTTTCCAGGTTTAAAATAAAACTTTCAATATTGATAGAATTATTTTTCCCCAATCGTTAATTCCTTTGATAATTTCAGGTTTCTTTGACCCTTAAACTCTGGATTAACGCAAATCAGTTCGATACAACCTTTGAGAAGAGAATATTATATTTTATAGGCGAATAGTTAAAAAAAAAATAATGTCAAATTCAATTTTTTAAAAGTTTATTATCATAAATTTTTTGAACAAGAATTGTAAAAATATTGCTAATTATTCAACATCAGAGATTCCTCCTAAACGCAAATACGTCGAAACTTGTAGAAGAAACGGGAAAAAAAAAGTTACGACACATGTGAGACCGATAATACTCCAGTGCAAATCAGTCCATCTTCAGATTTGTGTAAGAAAAATTAAAACCTAACTTTATGTCTGGTTAGTCTTACATATTTTAAATAGGGACCCATTATTAGTAAAATGGGATCCAAAAATATGAAAGTTCTAGATCCTATTTCCAAAATCTAGCAGAATCACCACTGAATACATTTATTGCTCGTTTTCTTAGAATAAAAATATCATTCAAAGGCACAGGTGAAATTTTCTACATTACAAAAAATAGTTGATGCCCAGTATTCAGAAAAATATACAAATGTCAACAAATTAAGTTTGTCACAAATCAAATTAACATCTAAAAAGTATGTGTTGAAAAAGCTAACATTCATTAGTATATCATATAGTATTCAATATAAAATGAACATCTTCATATTGCTTATATCAACATAGCAATGGTCTTAAGTTTGGCAAATACTACAACACAATTCAGTGTTGCTTTTTATAATATAGCTGACTACAATATACACAAGATATATATGAAACATACACAAAATACATAAAAAATGTACAAAATATCTAAAAAATAAAACAAATTTAAAAAAATGCTGTTTAAAAAAACTTTTTAATGATACAAAATGTGCGCCTTTAGGTTGTAAACAAGTTATTGTTTTTAAAAAATTGAACTGTGCCTATAGCACACTTATTTGAGAGTCGAAAAATATGTAGGAACAATAGCAGCATAATGCAGAGTTGAAGGGGAAAAAAACAGTTTTGTTTCTTTTCCTTATTTCACAAAAAGAAAGAAAGAAAATTTGGTTATTTTAATGCCCTAAATTAAAAATAGTTAAATGACAAAAAGTATTTAATAATTTTTTTCCAACTATTAAATTATATTTTTAATAAACAATTGAAAAATATCCATCTTTCTTCAATGGATATGTATATGCATGCCACTTAACCATGCACTTAAAAAAATTTAATGTCTTAATGTTGTATTAGCAAAGCATGTAAAAGAGTAAATTCCTTTTTACTTGTCAGTATGTATGAAAATGTCATACTTCAGCATTGTTTAATAAATGTTATTGTTCAGCAATATACGTGTTAACAATTTATAGCGTTACTGCATCAACAATTTATAACATATCAATTTACGTGTATATAACATATGAAATAAAAAAATTTGTTCCAATGAATCACAAAAATTTGAAGCATAAAAAGTTAAGAAAATGCATTTTTCCAATTAAAAAATATTGGAAAGTGATGGAATTGAGAAAAAGACTGAAATGTTAAAAGGGCTGCATATATGCATCAGGAAATCAAGGTAAGTATTAGAACTAATACTTTAAAAATTAAGTAATTTTTGTCATTTATTTAAACACAATAAATTAATGGATGACTTTATGAATGAAACAATTTATTGAAGAAGAATTGTAAAAATATTGCTAAGTATTCAACATCAGTGATTCCACCTAAGCGCAAATATGTCGAAACTTGTAGAAAAAACGGGGGAAATAGTTACGACACATCTTCTGGGACCGATTCTAGAGCAAATATTTATGTATAGTACAGGGTAACAAAAAAGTATAGGGATCACTTTTGTGGTTATCTAACACTGAAGTTTTAAAACCTTATGATATTATACTTTCAAATGCAATACTATTTCATAAAATCACAAAATTGCCTTTGAAGAAATTTGACAAAAAGCTAATTGGTCAAGTACAAGCATTTTTAGAACTTCGATGGAGGCACAGGTTTATACAAACCCATTTTAAAAAGAAAGGTATTGCGATTTCACTCAGCCATATCAGTCGCAACAAGAATTCAAAACTCGGATCGATGCAAAACAATACAAAACCAAAAAGAAGTGGACGGCCAAGCAAATTGAAGAAATCAGATTTGCAGAAGCTTGATAAGATGACATCAAAACCGGATCCACCAACACAGGTAAGCATGGCTAAAGCTCTTAACGTGAGTCAGCAAGTTGTAAGCTATTAACTAAAACAAAAGTTGAAGAAAAAATGCCATAAAAAACCTAAATGTCATCATTTAAATGAGAGATCAGTGCAGATTAGAATGCAACGTTCATGGCCCCTCTACAAGCTTCTCCGTAAGGACAGATGGCGAAAGTTCATTACAACTGATGAAGCTTGTATCTATCTGATACCAATGCTAAATCTAAAGTGCAATATCTTAGTCGCGGGCAGAACAGGCGAGACTTGAAACCATCAACCACGGTGCCTCATCCCAAAGGCGTGATGGTTTGGATGGGCATATCCGCCCATGGTGTGACCAAACCTCGGTTTGTGAAACCTGGGGCCAAAATAAATTCTGAGTATTATATACAGAAGATATTAAAGCCCTTTCTTAAGGATGATTACTGCAGATTGTACCCTAATGGTGATGCTGTGTTCCATCAGGACTCTGCCCCATCGCATGCATCTAAGGTCACCCAGAAATTCCTAACAGATCAGCAAGTGCAATTCCTGAGACCAGAACAATGGATTCCAAACAGTCCTGATGCTGCACCATGCGACTATTTCCTATGGGGACATCGGAAAAACAAACTGAATAAGCGAAGAATTGAGAGGCCTTCAAAGAGCTATTAGAGAAGAGGTGAAGAAAATCCACTAGGAAATCATTTTGCGGGCTTTAAAATCCTGGCCGAAGCGTTGTAGACAAATCTATTATGCCGGAGGTCGACGTATTGAGAAGCATCGCTGAATTTGTGTAATAAATTTTGGAAATATAAACATTCAAAAATGATCCCTATATTTTTTTGTTACTCTGTACGTCTGCAGATGTGTATAAGCAAAATTAAAACCTAACTTTATGTTTGGTTAGTCTTATTTAAAAGACTTATTCAAATATTACTCTTTTTAATTTGAAATTTCTTGTTTTGTCTATCAATAAATAAAATAATACCATAAATGTGAATATTAATGTGGATTGATAAAGAAGTGGAGAATGCATATTTCAAAGAGAGACCCATTATTAATAAAAAGGGATCCAAAACTATGAAAGTTCAAGGTCATATTTCCAAATTCATGCAGAATCACTGAATACATTTATTGCTCATTTTCATAGAATAAAATTATCATTCAAAGGCACAGGTAAAAGTTTCTACATTACAAAAAAATAGTTCACGCCAAGTGCTCAGAAATATATACAAATGTCAATAAATTTAGCTTGTCACCGACTAAATTAACGTCTAAAAAGAATGTGTCAAAAAAGGTAACACGCATATAGCATTCTTTATGAAATGAACATCATCATACTGCTTTCATCAACGTAGCAAAGGTATTATGTTGGGCAAATACCTCAACACAAATCAGTGCAGCTTTTTATAATATAGCCGACTACAATATACACAAAATATATAAAAAAATACACAAAATACATTAAAAAAAACTTTTTAATGATACAAAATGTGTGCCATAAGTTGTAAACAAGTTACAGTTTTTAAAAAATGTAACTGTGCCTATAACACATTTATTTGGGAGTCAAAAAATATGTAGAAACAACTGCAGCATAAAGCAGAGTTGGAAAAAAAAAAATTTTTCCTTCTTTTTTACACAAAAAGAAAGTAAGAAAACTTGGTTACTTTAATGGCTAAATTAAAAATATTTAAAGGATTAAAAAGTATTTTATAAAATTTTTTCAACTATTAAATTATATTTTTTATAAACAATTGAAAAATATCCACCTTTCTTCAATGAATACCTATATGCATTGCTTTAAAAATTCCACTTAACAAGTAACTAAAAATTTAATATCTTAATGTTGTATTAGCAATGCATGTAAAAGAGTAAGTTCCTTTTTACTTGCCAGTATATATGAAAATGTCATATTTCAGCATTGTTTAACACTAGATTGCCTAAGGAAATCATTTTGAACTGCTTTTCAATTTCATTTTGAACTGCTTTTCAATTTCAATTTGAAAAACAATTATGCATATAATAACACAGCTTCTTAGAATTTTGTGACTTTTTGTACAACTTATAGAAGCGTTTATTAACCATTGTAGTTGCCACCCGCTCCGTCATTTCCGGTAAAAATATATGTGTTAGACCTATATTGCCCAAAAGCAGTCATTTTGACTACTTGTGAAAACCGGGATAGCCTGGTTGATAGGGCACTGGACACAAGTCCAAGGGGGTCGTGGGTTCGATCTTCGCCGGCCGAAGACTCTCCGTGTAGTAAATGGTGACTGATGCACGTTAAATTTGTCGAGTCTCAAAGTCCTCCATGTTCCCATAACAAATCATACCTCTTGGGGTGCTGATCCAGGAGTTTCCTTGTCTTCTGGATATATTCAAAATTGCAAGGCTACGGAGTTGAACATTAGTAGTCGTGATCCCAAAATTGGGTTGGCTGTCCAACGACGGTTATAAAATAAAATAAAATAAAATATACTCGATAAGTTGCAGTTGTTCAATAACTAAAACAGTACTTGTTATTCAAATCTTTACGCCAGGCCTGCCCACGCGCCTCGTTTCCCTTGAACGCGCTACAACGTAATAACCGTGAGCTGCTCACGTGTCGACTTAGGATAGGCCTGCTTTATGCAGTGATAGTCATTCTAACACGTTGTTCAGTTGATTTCTTTTGCGCCCTAAATTCATGAAAGAAATGTCGAATAGAAGAGAGTTATTGGAAAAGCTAAAGAACATAGGTGAAGAGTGTTCCGATATAGAATCAGATGCAACAAATTGGGAACTATCATCTGAAGATGAATCGGATTACATTCAAAGTGAGACATCTGATGCTGAAGAGGCGATCACCAGCGATGAAAATGAAAGTGTCATCAATGTGTCCAGGAGAAGGTGTAAGGTGCTAAGTATTTCAGACTCTGATGAAGAAGCTAAAAACACCTTTCAAGAGACCAAAACAGCTGCCGATCGTACTGTGTGGTTAAAATTTGACAAAGGTGGAATTCCTGGAAGGTTAAAATCTACTTGTGTTTTCAAGGGTGTGAAAGGTCCAACAGGCTACGCAAAAAAGAACATTATGGCAGATAATCTTGTCAGTGCATTCTCGTTGATAATAGATAACTATATTATCGAACATATGAAAAACTGCACAGAAGAAGAAGGCCGCCGAATTTTGGGGAATGATTGGACAACAACATTACCGGAAACCCGTGCATTTATTGGGATTTTATATGCTCGTGGAGACTACGAGGCAAAAAATTTAAAAGTTAGTTATTTATGGTCAGCAAAGTGGAGTCCCGAATTTTTTAGAAGAACTATGACCAGAGATAAGTTGAAGCAAATCCTACGATTTATTCGTTTTGACAAAAAAACCGAAAGAAGTAGGCGTCTCCAAACAAATAAATTTGCCTTGGTTTTGGAAATATGGGGCAAATTCATTGAAAATAGTCAAGCTTGTTATCAACCAGGGCAAAATATAACAGTTGACGAGCAATTATTTCCGACTAAAGCCAGGTGCAAGTTTATACAGTATATGCCTAATAAACCCAACAAATTTAGCATCAAATTCTGGCTTGCATCAGATGTTAGTAGCAAGTACGTTTTGAATAGTTTTCCTTATTTGGAAAAAGATGAACAACGACCATCGTCAATGCTTCTCAGTGAACACGTTGTTCTGAAACTTGTCGAGCCATATACAAGCTGCGGAAGGAATATCACGACCGATAACTTTTTCACTAGCATGTCACTCGCGACGAAATTATTGGCCAAAAAAAAAACACTAGTTGGAACTATTAGAGGATATAAAAGAGAACTACCCAAAGCAGCCAAACAAACGAAGGATAGCATGCCTCGTTTTTCCACTCTCCTATATAAATCACAACATTATGTCCTTACAATATATAAAAGCAAACCGAATAAGAGAGTAGCTGTTCTAAGTTCCAGGCATAAATTTGTGAAAATTGATAAAAGTAATAAAAAAATGTTACCGGACTCTATTCAATTTTATAACAAAACAAAATTTGGAGTTGATATGGCGGATCAAATGGCCAGAAAATATACAGTAAAATCTAGTTCTCGTAGATGGCCCCTCCAAATATTTTTCAATATTTTAGATTTGGCTGTTATAAATGCTTGGATCCTTTACAAAGAAGCGACAGGAATGCAAATACAACGAAAACAGTTCTTGTTTCAATTAGCAAAACAGCTTCCCACCGATTACAGAACTGCAAGGCAGAAAAATTCATCAGAACATGGAGACCCACAAAGATCAACTGCAACATCATCAAATACAACATATTCTGACAAACGCAAAATTTGTCAAGTACGATTTTGCCACAAAAACAAAATAAATAATATATGTGAAAAATGTCAAAAGTATGTTTGTGTAAGATGTACACATAAAATGATTTCCACTTTCATTTGCTTAAAATGTACAAGTAATGAATAAATTATTTTTTTCCAAGTGAAGTAATTTTTTTTATCGTTAATACTTATTAATAACTTGTTGTATGACTGTAAATAATATTAAAAATTAATTTTAAACAAATTTCTTTACATATTAGTTATTCTTTCACTACCCAGTCATTTTGACTGCTTTTGGGCAATATAGGTATATACTAAGTTTCTGTCTTTCTAGTGTTAATAAATATCATTGTTTAGTAATACACATGTATAAAATTTAAAACATTACTGCATCATTTTACTTCATAAAATAAACATTTTTGGTTCAAATGAATCATACGAATTTGGATCATTAAAAAAAAAAAAAAAAAAAAAAAAAAAAAAAAAAAAAAAAAACATTTTTTTAATTAAAAAATATTGGAAAATGATGGAATAGAGAAAAAAGACTAAAAATGTTAAATGGGCTGCATACATGTAATATTGGGAAGTAAGGGTAAGTTTTAAAACTAATATTTTAAAATTTAGATATTTTTTGTCATTTATTTAAACACAATAAATTAATAAGTGGCTTTATGAATGAAACAATTTCCTGAAAGTTTGTAAAGATACCTTAAAAGTATTTAAAAATATAATATCAAATTTTGAAATTAAATACAGTTCGAAATAAAAATTTCTATAAAACTTCAACATGTTATTTTAAAAAATAAAAATATGTACTTCATAAAATGTTAGACGTTTTAACGTTTTTCCACAGAAAAATTTGTCACTACAACACTGACCAAGTTGTAAATAAAATACGTATTGCACGAATATATTTTATAGATCTTATAGAGCACAAATACAATGAACACTTAACAGTTGCTTTTCTATGTAAGTAACCAAAGTAATAGTGGCGTAAATATATGCAGCATGTTAATTGAAAACTCAAGTATACACAGATCTCAAGTATACACAGATCTGTGAGATGGAGCTCCAAATTTTTTTCAACTATTGAGGAGTTTATCATTTAAGTTGTTCAACATTTAACTGTCGTTTGATTTTAGTCGACAATGATTTGATTGTTAGATTGATCGACAATGATCAATGATTTGTTAGATTGATTTCAATCATAACTTTTACATGACGCTATTATTCTCTATTTAATAGCTATTCTTTTATCAATACTTTAAATATTTCTATCAGAAAATTAAACTTGAGTAATAAAAAAAAGTTAAAATCATTAAGAATAAAATACAATACACCATTTTTACAAACTTCCTACTGGACATTCCTCCTGAACGTTGTTGATCGTTCGACTTTAAACGCAACAATCAAAATCTCTATTTTGAAATGAATATTTTATATAAATTATTAATTTGATGAAAAAGTGGTAGAAAATTAAGTCAGTGCTGCATTAGAAAATATTTTGTATTACAATTAGAAGTTTTTGAAACATTTGAATTCCACACGAAATTGTTTGTTTATAGCAAAAAGAGAAGGAAAAAAATACTTCCACTCTTATCTTAAGATGAAAACCTACTAAACTTTTCAGTTTATTTTTGAACAGCATAGTCAAAACAGTTATCTGGGCTAAAAAAACTCGGAGTTGAGAGATGACTCAGAAATTTTCACCTTTTTAGTTTTGAAAACTACTACATTGAAATAAAACTTATTACTTACCATATTCATCATACTATTTCATATCATTAAATTGTTACTTGTATCATAAAAAATGTTCGATATACTATAGAAAAAGAAACTTACTTGTAAGACATATACACTGGAGAGCCATTACATTATGACCACCCTCCACCTATGTATTTATTATTTTGTCTCCATCTTCGCGGCCCGCGAAGCATTTTCTTGTGGCCCGCGAACTAAAATATATTAGTTGTGATTTTTTTACGGACAATTTTCGTAAAAAGTCTATATGGGTTTAAAATACTTTTCTCGTTAATAAAAACCTAATTTCTTCGTTTCTGTGAAATTTATCATACCAACGGTGCAAAGAAAATATTTCTCAGGTTTTGCATCCAAGAAAATANTTTTTTTTTTTTTTTTTTTTTTTTTTTTTTTTTTTTTTTTTTTTTTTTTTTTTTTTTGTATTTTGTGAATATAATTCAGCATGTGTGTATCAGAAATTTTTCGATTTAACTTTTTGAAACCACTCATTTTGGACGAAAATATTCAGACACATTTGTAAATTTTAAATTTAAAATGTAAATATCTATTCTTTGGTGGTTGCAGCAGACAAACCTCAATTTTCTAATTAAACATTTTGTGTTGTATTATGTATGTTTTAATACCAACCTTTTTAAAGTTTTATATCTTAACAATTAGATATCTGTTGCACATTAATTGTTTAATACATAGGTGCACATTAAAGTTATTGTAGCCCGAATTTTTATTATTTATTTAATATTTTTAAAAATATTATTAGTAATAATTAAGTATTTTTAAAAATTTACTTCTTTATTTTAATTTGTAATTCAATACTTTTGCTTTGTACAACTTGGTAAAAATCTGACCGTAATATTTAATGTTTCTTGAAACATAAAAGAGTCCTACATTAAATTTTGATAAAGTTGCAGCCCTCCATTTGATTTGTGTTTTTAATTGTGGCCCTCGGCCTCATGTATGTTGGAAACCCCTGATCTATAACAATGGGCTCGCCCAGGTTTTCATGGTTTCTCACCCAAGAACAATGTTTTCATGGGGCACATTAGGACCCATAATCCTCATAGAACAATCCCTGACGTCTGTAAGCTATTTAAACGTAGTTACAGACCAGGTTCACCCATTCATGACAACAGTTTTTCCAGCTGGGGATGGTGTTTACCAACAGGATAATGCACCATGTCATAAGGGTTGAATCGTCATGGATTGGTGCGAGGAACATTCCAGTGACTTTCAATTCATGTCTTGGCCCCCAAATTCACCTGACCTTAATCCAATGGAGCATTTGTGGTCCTACTTGGAAAACCAAATTCGTGCTGCAACGCTATCCCCTCGCAATGTGAGGGAATTGCAGGACCAGTTGGTGAGCGCTTGGTACCACATACCTCAGACTACCTATCAGCACCTTGTGGAATCAATGCCATGGCGGGTGCTAGCAGTTTTGAGGGCTAAAGGTGGTCCTGCATGCTATTAGCAGGGTGGTCATAATGTAATGGCTCTTCGGTGTATATATGAATGCTCTACAGTTTGAAAAGAAAAATACTGTTTCAAAACTTTCTTTTGTAAACTAGAATAAACCTTAAAAATATTCATTATTTTTTAAAAACCTCTGGGCACTAAGCTAAGGTCTTGTAACAAAATTTCAATTTATGTGTCACTTAAATTTATCAAATAATTACTAAAATTAAAGATAATTTATTTTCAAGTAGTATGTACACATTAGTAGATTTTCACTGTTTGGAATGGATACTAGTTTGCTGCTTAATGACAATTTCATTACTAAAATTGTTGACGGTAATTATCAATGTCATTTAAAATAACTCTATTGAATCTTCACTTACGCATTTCTATAATTGTAATTATGGCAATGAATTAGATATAATTAAGTTATCTAATATTTAATTAAAATCTCAAACAATAGATGAAAGCCAGAAAATATATATTTAGAAAAATATTCTTTTGTACAACCCTGCTTTGTTAACATCTCAAAATAAAGCATTATAGACTGCTTTAATTATTTTCAGTTCATTTTCTAACTGATTTGCTGCAGCTTTTAACTGGACAGCTTGTTCACTCACCGATCCCTTGTGGACATCGATAGAAGCTACAACAAGGTTTGCTACATCCAAAGCCACTCCAATACCAACTAATACACCTTGAGTGACCATTTTTGCTGTGGCTTTTGTGATAAGCTCTGTAGAAGCAAGTCCTGCTTTTGCAGCAGCATTGTATATAAGCATTCCTAGGTCACTCCCCATGTCAAAAAGTTTGAGTAGGCCCAAAACAGTGCGGTGTGTTAGAACAATACAATTGAATAATAGACTATTATTTTTACGGAAGAATATTACAACAAAGACAAAAGCTATAACAACTGGAATTATCTGCTCAAATTCAGAGCAAGCACCAAAACCAGATGGAGCAGCTTTTTCAACAAAAAGCTTAATAAGTTTTTTTAATAAAGAATGCATAACTCCAGTTTTTAAAGAAAGAAAATGCGTAACATCAGCTTTAAAATTTTTCAGACCTTCAAAAATTTCTTGCATTATATCAAATCCAATGATTTTATCCAATAAATCTATTAAGTTTTGAGAATGTTGAAACCACTTAGCCAAGGGTAAAAATTGCTTTCCGTCCTTTGTAAGAATTTCTTGCGCCTTACTCATCTTCTTGCGCAAGAGAGTTGTTTGTGTTACAGCTGTACCAAATACAGTAGCACCACCTGCAAGTGAAGCGATTCCACCAACAGCACCTAAAACTATAGCAGCAGGTGGGAAAACAAGAGATACACCAATAGCTACACCTAAAAATATTATAATATTAATAAACATAATCTTAATTGGGTTGTTCTTTTAACTACTCTCCATACAATTAAAATTACCAATACAATAAATTAAATACTTTGTAAAAAAATATCTATAATACTGACTTGTATAATATACACAAATGCTGTTCACCAAAAATATGTCACCATCACAGAATTTGTTTACTATTGTTAAAAAGAACAAGAAAACTTTTTTTTGCTCCTTTTCTGACCAATGCAAATGCGATTTAAAATTGCTTTTATATGATTTAAAATCACACATCGTGTTTCCAATTCACGAGATTTAAGAATGTGCATAGTATCTAATATTTCAGCAATTTTATATGAAATATCGCGTTTCATATTCACACGATTTAAAAGCTATTGTTATCATTCATGTTCAAGTGACATAAAAATTACTCATTGAAATTTGTATTCAGGCGATTTTAAAATGAAACATCGAGATTTGTATTCATGCGATTTTAAAATCATGCATTGAGATCTATATTCACACAATTTTAACAAATAAATAAAATTTTGCATCGATATTTTTAATAAAACATTGATAAATATTCAATGGATTTTTCTTTGGAAAAAATGTCATGTTTATTAATTACTTTCTACAGCTATGCAAGCAGGGCTTGCAAGTCTGTATTAAGACTGCATTAAATGTTTAATTTAATCTGTATTTTCAATCTCAAGAATCTATAGATTTTTAAAAATGTAATTTCAAATGTGTTGGAACTTAACACACATCAAGAAAGAAAGTAATTTCGTAAACTAAAAGTAATTAATGCAGCAATTTATTTAAAATAAATTTTAAAACTAAGAAAAGAAAATAATTAAAGTATCAATAATTCAAAACACTGTTTTTTAACTTTTAAAATCAATATATATATAAAAAAAATCAGTTGATTTAAATCAAGCTGATTTAAACATTTTTTTAAAAGAGTTTTAATTTTTTTAAAAGAGTTTTAATTTTCTATTTAACTTTACATTGATTATTATATATACCAGCACATATTTCTTCACATTTAGCAGTTTTTTGAAGATATTAAACTAGTTTTTGATTCACTATCTTTCTGTTGTATCCGAATTTTGTAAAATTGACCGCAGGATAAAATTTTGGCTGTTTTATATACAGATATATATACCGGAGTTCACCGTAGGAACAAAAAAGGGCAGGGTGTTTCTTAAGAGAATAGGGCACTTTGAGCTCACTTATCACTGTTAAAATTTATCAAAATCTGTAATATTATGTAATAACGGAATTTGATCTTCATTTCTTAAATTACCCTCTTACATTATTTAACGTGTAAATTTCACAAAGCAATTCTCACTCTAAATATAAAAATGACAGAAAACTTTGAAGCTTTTGAAAGAAAATTAAAGGCAAGATAAAAGATAATCCTTGTGCATGCATTTTCTTCATAAAGAAAAAAGTGGACTAAAAAAGATTAATTGATGAATAACTTAAAAGCTTTTTTTTTAATATTTTAAATTGAAAATTATAAGAAAATAAACATTTAAAGGCTAATTTTTAAATAAAAATTATTTATTGAATGTATATATGTGTATGCATGCATCAGTGTTCTCCCTATGTGTTCTTAGAAAGGCAGCTCGCCTTATTTGCCCTTTGATCCCTATAAATGTACCATCTTTTCCCTTTTTGTAAGATATAAGCTGCCATCCCTTAATAACACTGCCTTTTAATTCACATTCCATTAAAAAATAATAATAAATAACTCACTGTTTAAATAATAATTACACACTTGTAAAATTATCTGTATTTTATAGGTTTATATTTCTGATTACTATTAAAAAAAAAAATTCTCAAAAGGAATTCAAAGGGTTTATAAATGAAATTTTTAAGTGATTTTAAATAGTAAAATTATTTTTTAAATAAATATTTTTTTTTTTAAAAAATGCACCATTAAATAAATGTCATATTCTAAAATTTTCCGTATAAATTATAGAAAACAGCTTTCAAGTTGTTTATCACTGAATCACTTTTTTGTTAACATTTTTTGAAAAAAATTTATGTTCAGAGATTGGCCTTTAGCATCCATTTAATTATTGTTTTTATAAACTATACAAATTTTTCTCCTGTTTTTATAATGTGTGAGAATTACTTTTTGAAATATATACATAAAATAGTATAAGAGTTTAATTTAAGAATTGTTGAAGACCTAGTTCAGTTATTACATAACCGCACAATTACACATTACACAATTTGACAAATTTTTACGGAGTTAAATGAGTGCCCCTTTAAAATTCAAAGTGCCCTTTTCCGTGAGGAAGTGCCCTACTCCTCTTTATTCTTTGGGAGAACTCTACATACATATTTTATATATATATNTACCCTACACTGATGTTTTTTAAGGTTAAGTGCCACTGCCCGGCATACATTTGCCCTGTATACCCTACACTGATGTTTTTTTAAGGTCAAGTGCCACTGCCCGGTATACCCTACACTGATGTTTTTTAAGGTTAAGTGCCACTGCCCGGCATACATTTGCCCTGTATACCCTACACTGATGTTTTTTTAAGGTCAAGTGCCACTGCCCGGTATACCCTACACTGATGTTTTTTAAGGTTAAGTGCCACTGCCCGGCATACATTTGCCCTGTATACCCTACACTGATGTTTTTTTAAGGTCAAGTGCCACTGCCCGGTATACCCTACACTGATGTTTTTTAAGGTTAAGTGCCACTGCCCGGCATACATTTGCCCTGTATACCCTACACTGATGTTTTTTTAAGGTCAAGTGCCACTGCCCGGTATACCCTACACTGATGTTTTTTAAGGTTAAGTGCCACTGCCCGGCATACATTTGCCCTGTATACCCTACACTGATGTTTTTTTAAGGTCAAGTGCCACTGCCCGGTATACCCTACACTGATGTTTTTTAAGGTTAAGTGCCACTGCCCGGCATACATTTGCCCTGTATACCCTACACTGATGTTTTTTTAAGGTCAAGTGCCACTGCCCGGTATACCCTACACTGATGTTTTTTAAGGTTAAGTGCCACTGCCCGGCATACATTTGCCCTGTATACCCTACACTGATGTTTTTTTAAGGTCAAGTGCCACTGCCCGGTATACCCTACACTGATGTTTTTTAAGGTTAAGTGCCACTGCCCGGCATACATTTGCCCTGTATACCCTACACTGATGTTTTTTTAAGGTCAAGTGCCACTGCCCGGTATACCCTACACTGATGTTTTTTAAGGTTAAGTGCCACTGCCCGGCATACATTTGCCCTGTATACCCTACACTGATGTTTTTTTAAGGTCAAGTGCCACTGCCCGGTATACCCTACACTGATGTTTTTTAAGGTTAAGTGCCACTGCCCGGCATACATTTGCCCTGTATACCCTACACTGATGTTTTTTTAAGGTCAAGTGCCACTGCCCGGTATACCCTACACTGATGTTTTTTAAGGTTAAGTGCCACTGCCCGGCATACATTTGCCCTGTATACCCTACACTGATGTTTTTTTAAGGTCAAGTGCCACTGCCCGGTATACCCTACACTGATGTTTTTTAAGGTTAAGTGCCACTGCCCGGCATACATTTGCCCTGTATACCCTACACTGATGTTTTTTTAAGGTCAAGTGCCACTGCCCGGTATACCCTACACTGATGTTTTTTAAGGTTAAGTGCCACTGCCCGGCATACATTTGCCCTGTATACCCTACACTGATGTTTTTTTAAGGTCAAGTGCCACTGCCCGGTATACCCTACACTGATGTTTTTTAAGGTTAAGTGCCACTGCCCGGCATACATTTGCCCTGTATACCCTACACTGATGTTTTTTTAAGGTCAAGTGCCACTGCCCGGCATACATTTGCCCTGTATACCCTACACTGATGTTTTTTTAAGGTCAAGTGCCACTGCCCGGTATACCCTACACTGATGTTTTTTAAGGTTAAGTGCCACTGCCCGGTATACCCTATGCCTGATGTTTCTTCCAATCTATCGTCAGTAAGTATTAAAATACAGAATAAATATAAATATATCAAATAAATATAATAATATTAACGAATAAATTAATATAAAAGTGGATATAACAAATATTTCGGACATTCACCAAAGCGACTATGTCATTGTTGAAATTCACCGGTGAGAGTCAGAAATGAGGGTATTTAGCAAATATTTCGGACATACACCAAGCGACTACGTGAATGTTGACATTCACCGATGAATGTCGACATTATCCAGATTTCGGTGTTTCAACGTAACATATATATCAAACTTAGGAAAAATTAATATATATCCAATTATGAATGCTACTGTGAAGAAAATAAATATTATAAAAATCTTAGAACTAAGAAATTTAATGTTAAAAGTCACAAAATTTAGACCATTTACCATAAAGGGTGATTCCACGCTACTTGTAGCCTGGCATGCTTAAAAATATTTTTTTTTTCATTAAATTTAATAAACTACATACCAAATTAAAGGCCATTAAATGTATTTTATGAATATTCAATTGGTTTTTTTAAAGAAAGTGATGCACTTTCTTTAAATTGTATAAAATGTAAAAAATTGAGTTTAAAAGTTGCAGACTTGACAAAGAGAAAATAAATTTCTTTTGCTATTGCAGCATTTAATATTTATAATTAAGCATGGTATTTTAAGAGATATATTGTATTTACATAATTAATGACTGAAAAAATGTCATTTTTACGTTTATTATTTAAATATGGGGTGCTTATAAGAGAACATGCTTACTTTTTAATGATTTTTTTTTCTCAAATTTTATTAAAACAAAGTAATTAAACGATCAATTTTCTTAAAAATGTGATTTCCTTCAACTATTTGCAGTGTTGTATTATTATTATTTTTAAAAAATTATTATTATTTTAAATATTTTTTAAAGAATTTTTAAATTGATCATTCATTTATTCATACAATTCTGAATTTGCTTTAAAGATAAATAATATGACAAATAAATTGCAATGTAATTTTTTACACATCATTTGCCTGGAGTCTAAAATAAAACTAATTTGCAATAATTAATTTTATAATAAAAATCTAAGTTCAAAATATTAAAAAAAAATGAATAAACAATCATAATTTACTCAATATTTTATTCAATAAAAGAAATCTGTAATATTCTAATGATATACGACCATCTAAGAAAGTTATAATTACAAAGAGAAACTTTTTGTCATGTCTGCAACGTCATGTCCGCAACATACATGTTATATTTAATTTGGTAATTTTCAACTAAATTAATTTTATTTCTTCAAAAGTCTTGTGATTTCTTTTATAGAAATAGACACTGAAATCTTACCTAAAAAAAGTTTTAATTTATTTCATAAAATTCGGAGATTTTGGTGAACGTAGAAAAACTTTCTAAAAGTCATATTTTCTGCATCATGTCCGCAACCCTTCAAATTTTTATTTTGAAGGTGTTTAAATTCATTATAATTTTTAAATATGCATTGGGTTAAAATAAGTTCATTTTAATTTTTAAATATGTATTGGGTTAAAAGAAGACAGGTTTCCTGATTTTATAATGTAAAAAACCACTCACCTAACAAAATTTTTTATTTAATTATGTGCAATCAAACTTTGTAAATGTCATGTCCGCACATACTGTGAAATCGCCCTATATCAATTAAGAAAATACTAAAATACTTTCTTCATGCTCTCAATAATTCTTGTTTAAAGATATCAAATAGATTCTACAATTGCTCCGTTTGGCTTGAGCTATATAACTTCAATACATTTTATTAATAATACAATAATCAAGCAAGGTTTGCCAAGTGGGCCCACTTTGAAACCCCCCCCCCGGGGTTATATATAAATGCTTAATAAATATACTAAACAGATGTGTGTGGGAAAAAAAAGATTGATGACATTTTTCCTTTTATATTACTGTTGCATTTACATTTTATAATACTTGAGTTAAAAATTGTAAAACATTATGTATTTAACAATAAAGATTCAAATATGTATTAGTGATAATGTGTTATTTAAACTTATTTTAATTTTGTTAAATATATTTTATATAAAATTTTTGGATTTATTTCCCTTTTTAAGCTTATACAACACTATTTAATAAATAAAAATATTTACGCAGTAAAACTTTAAAGTTTTTTTTACTAAATGAACAAACCCAATTTTTCCCAGGTTTTTTCAATAAGTTTTATCAAACCCTGTAATTAAAGGACTAATCAAAGATTATGTAAGCTCTAGGTAGAAAGGGGTAAGTTTGAGATTTGTTAATTTCTGAGGACAAAATAAAAGACATGTAGAAGAAATACTGAATTTTTCTTTTCAAAATTAAAATGCAAACAAAAAAAATTTGCACATTTAAAATTTTATTATAACTTTTATCTTGGAAAAGATTCTAATAGATGTGTAACATATTGAAATAAATTTCATCTTGGAAAAATTTCTAATAGATGTGTAACATAGAGATAAAAAATTCCAACTTGCTATCCATGAACTAAATAAACAAAGCTACAGGACAGATGTGAAGTATGACTCTTAAAGAGTAAAAATTAAAAAAGAATGAAAGAGAAGAAATTGTAAACTAATTAAAATGAAAACTGCTTAAGAAGTAAGCCATTGAATGTTTAAGTTTAACAGAATAAACAAAGAACAAAATAAACAAAGCTACAGGACAGATGTGAAGTGTGACTCTTAAAGAGTAAAAATTAAAAAAAGAATGGAAGAGAAGAAATTGTAAACTAATCAAAATGAAAACTGCTTAAGAAGTAAGCCATTGAATGTTTAACAGAATAAACAAAGAACAAAATAAATAAAGCTACAGGACAGGTGGGAAGTATGACTCTTAAAGAGTAAAGACTCTTAAAGAGTAAAAAAGAATGAAAGAGAAGAAATTGTAAACTAATCAAAATGAAAACTGCTTAAAAAGTAAGCCATTGAATGTTTAAGTTTAACAGAATAAACAAAGAACAAAATAAATAAAGCTACAGGACAGGTGGGAAGTATGACTCTTAAAGAGTAAAGACTCTTAAAGAGTAAAAAAGAATGAAAGATAAGAAACAGTAAACTAATCAAAATGAAAACTGCTTAAGAAGTAAGCCATTGAATGTTTAAGTTTAACAGAATAAACAAAGAACAAAATAAACAAAGCTACAGGACAGGTGGGAAGTATGACTCTTAAAGAGTAAAAAAAGAATGAAAGAGAAGAAATTGTAAAATAATCAAAATTAAAACTGCTTAAGAAGTAAGCCATTGAATGCTCTAAGTTTAATTTTACACGGTAACTTTTTCATCAAAATAAAAATTCTAACTATAAATTTGAAGATGAGAATCTGATCAGTAGATTCTAAGTATGGTCAAACAAAATCCATAAAATGGATTTTATGGATTTTGCAGAATCCTTGCCTGTTGCAGAATAAATGTCAAGTCTTGGCAACTTCTGGGCATTAAAAATTCAGAAAGGGACCAAATCGAAAGGTATGACTAACAGCCACTCCCGGGCAAACATATACATAATTTTTTTTTTTTTATTAAGATTTTCAATGCACATTTGCAAGATTCAATTTGCAAATCTATTTAACACCTTGGCCATTGTAGTTGGCCCGACAGATCACGATACGGAAATATTTTCTATAAACTAGACTGCTTTATAATGTCATATGTATTTAGAATTTATGTTATTTTAAAAAGTGACAGCACTAAAGCATATTTAGAAAATTAAAGTGGAGATTACCTTATCGTGATCTGAGGCAGAAAAATCGTCCAGTAATTAGAAGGAGGGAGGGGGGTAATAATGGCTTTAAAGTTTTATTTTATAAAAAGGAATTCGGTTATTGGAATTAAATGAGTTTGCAGAAACAATTTGTATGTGCAGATAGTTTAATTTTGTCTTACTTTGCTCTTAAGTAATTTAACCTATATTTTGGCGTGCAGTTAATTAAATTATATTTCAAAATCGCCTACGCAATATTACAGGTTTAACATTAATTTTAAAAAAAAACTAAGGAACCCTTTTTTTTTTAAAATTTCTTAAGCATTTAAATTAACAAAAATCATACCTCCAGCTATACCAACAGAACTGCCGGTTATTGTGGCGACATTACAATTAAAGCGATCAGTATTGATGCAATCAGCTATCTCTCTTAAACGAGAAATATTCTTTTTCCTGGAAGGAGCCCACTTAGGGCAATATTTCTGAAAACTCTGTCGAGCCTTTTGTGCTTCATTGAAGGCATCGATAATCATTCTCAAATTTCTTCTTGTTAACTCGAATTTATTAGTGAATTCCACATCATTCTCATCTTCATCTGAGGATTCTTCACTCGAAAGATCGCCATTAGCCATGCTCATAACAACTTCTCTAGCATTTTCAAAGATTAACGAAGCGATTAATTTTTCTTCTGCTCTAAGTGATTCAATTGTAGATGTATTGAAAACACTGTTAAATAAGGCCAAGTGTGACATATTTGCTTCGGTCATATTGAAAGCTTTCTTATAAAATCCTATTATCACATCAGTTTTAAAAAATCCGTTTGATTATAAAAGCAGAAGAGAAAAGTACAAACTAAAGCGTCTTGAAAGTGAAACTAAGGCCGTTCCAGGCTGTGTTCAAACTATCATATCAGGCATGCGCAGCACATCTTGCCACTTCGGAGGTTTTAGTTTCACTTTCACTTTAGATTCCTCGCCAGCTATTGTTGCATTAAGACGCATTCTCTGTATTCTAAATGTTATAATTTATCACACACGCAGGTATAACTTTTCCCATGGGGGTTTTCAGAAATTAAAAATTGACAAATTGAAGTGAGGTTAAATTTAAAACCGGTGTCTAAACTTATGCTTTATTTATCTTTAATGATTAAATTGGTTATATTAAATTAATTTATATAATTGATATATTATAACTGATATATTAAATTGGATACGTTTAAAACTGAGTATTGTATTAATAAATTTAAAACTGAATTTTATTTTTAATCTGTATTAGAAGATCTATTAAATTTGGAACAGGAAACTATGAATACGATTTTCTTATACCATATCTCTTTATAGTCTATTAAAATTTGACTTCTTCTACTAAAGAATTAATACCAAAGATTTTTTTTCTTCATAAAAAGCTTTTTTTGGTTACAATAAATGATACCTGAAAACTCCCCATCTCTGATGTTACACTTATCCTCTTTTTGAAAGAAATAATGGGGTGATGTAAGGGGGAGAAGGGAGCCTATTTTCCGTGAGAAATATTTTTTCGGTTTAAATCTTCCCACTGAATTTAATGAGATCTATTCCAGGACCATCAGTCTAATAGTTTAGAAGTTATAAGGATTTTATGTATAAAAAGTACTAATTTGTACTTGAACCTATTTACGCTTCTGATATTACTATCTAAGACACGCAAAATATGGATTCCTGTATTATACACAAGTCAATGGAACAAAAAGTTTAAAAGTTGAAGGATTTTTTTTTTATCTATAAACAATAACTCTTTTTTTTTTCTTTTTTTTGCACGGACTGATTTATATAATTCATATTGCTATCCAGAAGCTTTCTGCATATCTAATGTAAATTTTCCAATGCAATTGTTCACGCAATTATATGAAACCAATCCCAAGACAATCGAACTAATAGTTTAGTACTTGTAAGCGTTTAATGTACAAAAAATATAATTTTGTACTTGCTCTTATTTACATATCTAGCTATACAGACAAGTGAGGTACTGTTCACTATGCATTTTTTTCTGGTTTTATCTAATGAGACAAAAACGTGAAGGGCTGATATTTAAAATGTTGAAATGATAGTACAGAGGAGAGATAGGGAGTTTTCATTTATCACTTCGAAGAAATGCCTTTCTTTTTGTACGATACCTAATTATTGGACTATTTAATCATGGCGAAGAAAATGTATAGGAACCCTAACGTTATGTTCAGAAATATATATCCGAGAGAAAAGAATAACGTGTAAAATCTGTGTCATAGAAGGACAATATTTGATAAAAAGTACTGTATGTGACAGGGGTCTTCACAAATACAACTTTAGGAAAAACGGCAGTTTCACAAATTCAACTTTAGGAAAAGCGGTAGTTTCACAAAATACTTTTTCTTAAAATTTTATTTTTTTATCCCTTAAGAAACGATAAATCCATATTTTTACCATACTTTCGTGTTGATTTTTTAATATAATTTTTAATTTTTCACAAATTATGTCTAAATTTTCACAAAATAGGTACCTCTTACAAAAACCTAGACAGACCCCTGGTGATATAGGAAAGAGACTATTGAACTTTTTTTGTATAACGGTGGGTGATATTTGAAACACATTGCTAGAAATTATTTTACAGAACAAAAAATTTCAACACACTTTTTTCAGTAGATATTACTAAAACTAGCTTAATGTCACACATGTTACTCTGCTCTAATATCTTAATGGAAAAAATAATGTGAAATCTATATTTTACACATATACGTAAATGAAGTATGGTATGTTGTTCCTTCTTTCCAATGAAATTTGTAGACTGAAAATCTTCTTTCTTTCCCTCTTTGTTATTATTATTTTTTATAAGTTTACACTTGCAGCAGTAATCCTGCAACAAGTTTCTAGGTTTAAGTTAAAACTTTCAATATTGATAGAATTATTTTTCCCCAATAGTCAATTCCTTTGATAATTTCAGGTTTCTTTGACCCTTAAACTCTGAATTAATGCAAAATGAGTTTTGAGGAGAGAATATTTTTATTTATAGGTGAATAGTTAAAAAAAAAAAATAATAATAATGACAAATACAATTTTTAAAAAGTTTATAACAATCAATTTCTTGAACAAGAATTGCAAAAATGTTGCTAATTATTCAACATCACAGACTCCACATCAGCGCAAATACGTCGAAACTTGTAGAAGAAAGGGGGGAGGTACTACGACATATCTCCTGGGATCGATAATACTTCAGTGCAAATATATATATATATCAAATATATTTGCAGATTTGTGTAAGCAAAATTAAAACTTAACTTTATGTTAGGTTAGTCTTACATATTTTAAATAGGGACCCATTATTCGTAAAAAGGGATCCAAAAATATGAAAGTTCTAGGTCCTATTTCCAAATTGTGGCTAAATCACAGAATACATTTATTGCTCATTTTCTTAGAATAAAAATATCATTCAAAGGCACAGGTGAAAGCTTCCACATTACAAAAAATAGTTCATGCCCAATGCTCTATAATATATACAGGTGTCAACAAATTAAGCTTGTCACAAATTAAATTAACATCTAAAATGTATGTGTTAAGGTAACATTCATTAGTATATCACATAGTATTCATTATAAAATGAATATCTCCATATTGCTTATATCAACATAGCAATGGTCTTAAGTTTGGCAAATACCACAACACAAATCAGCATAGCTTTTTATAATACAGCTGACTACAATATACAAAAAAATATATAAAAAATACACAAAATACATAAAAAATGCACAAAATACAAAAAAAATAAAATAAATTTTAATAAATTAAATGTTTAAAAATCTCTTTAATGATACAAAATATGTGCTCTGGCCCTAAGTTGTAAACAAGTTATAGTTTTTAAAAAATTGAACTGTGACTATAGCACACTTATTTGGGAGTCGAAAAATATGTAGGAACAATAGCAGCATAAAGCAGAGTTGAAGGGAAAAAAACAGTTTTGTTTTCCTTCCTTATTTCACAAAAAGAAAGAAATAAAACTAGGCTATTTTAATGCCCTAAATTAAAAATAGTTAAATAATAAAAAGTATTTAATAGATTTTTTTTTTCAACAATTAAATTATGTTTTTAATAAGGAAAAATATCCATTTTTCTTCAATGCATATGTATATGCATGTCACTTAACCATGCAATTAAAAATTTAATATCTTAATGTTGTATTAGCAATGCATGTAAAAGAGTAAATTTCTTTTTACTTGTCAGTATGTATGCACATGCCACACTTCAGCATTGTTTAATAAATGTTATTGTTTAGCAACATACGTGTTAACAATTTATAACATTACTGCATCAACAATTTATAACAAATCAATTTACTTGTATATAAAACATATGAAATAAAATTTTTTGATCCAATGAATCACAAAAATTCGAAGCATAAAAAATTTAAGAAAATACATTTTTCCAATAAAAAAATATTGGAAAATGATGAAATTGAGAAAAAGACTGAAATGTTAAAATGGCTGCATATATATATTGGAAAATAAAAGTAAGTTTTAGAACTAATACTTTAAAAATTAAGTAATTTTTGTCTTTTGTTTAAACACAATAAATTAATGGATGAATGAAATAATTTCTTTATGAATGAAATAATTTCTTGAACAAGAATTGCAAAAATAATGCTAATTATTCAACATCAGTGATTCCGCCTAAGCGCAAATATGTCGAAGCTTGAAGAAGAAACGGGAAAAATAAGTTACGACACATCTCCAGGTACCGATAATACTCCAGTGCAAATATTTATGTATAGTACGTCTGCAGATATGTATAAGCAAAATTTTATAACTTTAAGTTTGGTTAGTCTTATTTAAAAGACTTATTCAAATATAACTCTTTTTAATTTGAAATCCCTTGTTTTGTCTATCAATAAATAAGATATCATAAATGTGAACATTAATGTGGATGGATAAAGAAGTGGAAAATACATATTTTAAAATGAACCCATTATTAGTAAAAAGGGATCCAAAAATAAGAAAGTCCAAGGTCCTATTTCCAAATTCTGGCAGAATCACTGAATACATTTACTGCTCATTTTCTTAGAATAAAAATATCATTCAAAGGCACAGGTGAAAGTTTCTACAAAAAATAGTTCATGCTCAGTGCTCAGAAATATATACAAATGTCAACAAATTTACCTTGTCACAAATTAAATTAATGTCTAAAAAGAATGTGTTAAAAAGGTAACATGCATTCTTTAAAAAATGAACATCATCATACTGCTTACATCAACGTAGCAATGGTCTTATGTTGGGCAAATACCTCAACACAAATCAGTGCAGCTTTTTATAACGTAGCTGGCTATAATACACACAAAATATATGAAATATATACAAAATACATAAAATATATACAAAATATATAAAAAATACACAAAATATATAAAAAATAAAAATTTAAAATTTTTTTTGTTTAAAAAACTTTTTAATGATACTAATTGTGTGGCATAAGTGGTAAACAAGTTACAGTTTTTAAAAAATGTTACTGTGCCTATAACACACTTAATTGGGAGTCGAAAAATATGTATGAACAACAGCAGCTTAAAGCAGAGTTGAAAAAAAAAAGTTTTTTTTCTTCTTCCTTTTTCACAAAAAGAAAGAAAACTTGGTTATTTTAATGCCCTAAATTAAAAAGAGAAGGGAAAAATATTTCTGATCAAAAAGAGAAGGGAAAAGTATTTCCGCCCTTAAGATTAAAACCAATTAAACTTTTCAGTCTGTTTTCGAAGAGCATAGTCTAAACAGTTATCTCTTAGTTGGGAAACCGACTCAAACAGAAATTTTAACCTTTTTAGTTTTGAAAACCACTACATTGAATTAGAACTTATTACTTACCACATTCATCATACTATTTCATAAGATTAAATTGTTACTTCTATCTTTAAAAAAATGTTATATATACTATGAAAAAAGAATTTCACTTATAAGACACATGTATATATTAATGTTCTACAGTTTGAAAAAAAAATTACATTTTTACAAAGTTGTTACTAATACTGTTTTAAAACTTTCTTTTGTAAAACTAGAGCAAACTTTAAAAATATTCACTTATTTTTTAAAAACCTTTGGTCACTACTCTAAGGTCTTGTAAGAAAATTTTAATCTATGTGTCTCAAATTAAATGTAAATTTATCAAATAACTACTCAAATTAAAGCAAATTTATTTTGAAGTAGTATGTACTCATTAGTCGATTCTTACAGCTTGGAATGCATACTAGTTTGCTCTTTAATGACAATTTCATTACTAAAATTGTTGATGGTAAATATCAATGTCATTTAAAATAACACTATTGAATCATCACTTATACATTTCTATAATTGTAATTATGGCAATGAATTAGATATAATTAAGCTATCTAGTAATATTTAATTAAAATCTCAAACAATAGGTAAAACCCAGAGAATATGTATTTAGAAAAATACTCTTTTGAACTAGTCTGCTTTATTAACGTCTCAAAATAGAGCGTTATAGACTGCTTCAATTACTTTCAATTCATATTCTAACTGATATGCTGCATTTTTTAACTGGACAGCTTGTTCACTCACCGATCCCTTGTGGACATCGATAGAAGCAAAAACAAGGTTTACTACATCCAAAGCCACTCCAACACCAGCTAATACGCCTTGAGTGATCATTTTTGCTGTAGCTTTTGTGATAAGCTCTGTAGATGCAATTCCTGCTTTTGCAGCAGCATTGTATATAAGCATTCCTAGGTCACTCCCCATATCAAGTAGTTTGACTAGACCCAAAACAGTGCGGTGTGTTATAACAATACAATCGAATAATAGACTATTATTTTTACGGAACAATATTACAACAAAGACAAAAGCTATAACAACTGGAACTATCTGCACAAAACCAGAATAAGCACCCAAACCAGCTGGAGCAGCTTTTTGAATAAAAAGATTAATAAGTCTTTTTATTGAAGAATGCACAACTCCATTTTTTAAAGAACGAAAATCTGTAACATCAGCTTTAAAATTTTTTAGACCTTCAAAAATTTCTTGAATTATATCAAATCCAATGATTTTATCCAATAAATCTATTAAGTTTTGAGAATGCTTGAACCACTTAGCCAAGGGTGAAAATTGTTCTCCGTCCTTTGCAAGAATTGCTTTCGCCTCATTCATCTTCTTTTGCAAGAGAGTTACTTCTGTTGCAGATGTACCAAATACAGTAGCACCACCTGCAAGTGAAGCGATTCCCCCAACAGCGCCTAAAACTATAGCAGCAGGTGGGAAAACAAGCGATACACCAATAGCTACACCTGAAAATATTATAATATTAATAAACATAATCTTCATTGGTTTGTTCTTTTAACTACTATACATACAATTAAAATTACCAATACTATAAATTAAATACTTTGTAAAAAAATATCTATAATACAGACTTGTATAACATACACAAATGCTGTTCACCAAAAATGTGTCACCATCACAGAATTTGTTTACTATTATTAAAAAGAACAAAAAAACTTTTTTTTTGTTCCTTTTCTTACCAATGCAAATGCGATTTAAAATTACATTTATATGACTTAAAATCACACATCGTGATTCCTATTCACAAGATTTAAGAATGCGCATAGTATCTAATATTTTAGCAATTTTATGTTAAATATCGTGTTTCATATTCACGGGATTTAAAAGCCATTATTATCATTCATGTTCAAGTAACTTAAAAATTATTCATTGAAATTCGTATACAGGCAATTTTAAAATGAAACAATGAGATTTGTATTCATGCGATTTTAAAATCACGCATTGAGATCTATATTCACACTATTTTAACAAATAAATAAAATTTCACATCAATATTTTTATTGAAACATTGATAAATATTCAACGGATAAATGCTTTCGACATACTTTTTTCTAGTTCAAGTTTTAAGTATTTTTTAAATGTTTTTGCACTTATTATTTTCGGATTTCTACTTTCGGCTTTCTTGGTTTTTTACCGAACTTAGCAGTATGAATCAATATAAAGTTCCATAAAAATTACATATTTCTATAACATTTGTCATTTTCAAATAATTTTCGCCAAAATGAGGTGGTGATGAAAGGATTGAAACTAGTAACAAGAGTTAGCGTGTGAAGAGTTTTTTTTAATTGAGATTTCATGTTCACAAAAAGTTTTTCTTTTTATCTAAGTCTGCTATTCTTTAAAGACTGTCTCAAATATGTATTTTTAGAATCTTTATAGAAAAAAAAAAGTACACACAAGGCAAGAGACAGACCTAACTAAAAAAAAAAACTTTCTATAAACACAAAATATCAAAAACTTCCTGCAAGTAAGTTAGACTCTAATAACTAATATCAACTCTTACATCACAACCCAATTCTACTGAGATTCTTTCAAAAATCAATGATTCTTTCTTATAAGTGTTGTAATTTTTATTAAACTTTACATGGATTATTATTTATTATATATATACCAGCATATATTTATTTACATTTAGCAGTTTTTTGAAGATATAAAACTAGTCATTGATTCACTCAACTCTTTGTTGTATCCGAATTTTGTAAAATTGACCACAGGATAAAACATGGAAATTTTAGCTGTTTTATATACATATACAGAAGTTCTCCCTAGAAATAAAAAAGGCCAGGGCACTTTTAGTTCATTTATCACTGTTAAAAAATTTATCAGAATCTGTAATAACTGAATTTGATCTTCATTTTTTAAATTACCCTTTTACATTATTTTACAAGTAAATTTCCCAAAGTAATTCTCACTCTAAATTTCAAATTCACAGAAAACTTTTAAGCTTTCAAAAAAAAATAAGAAAATTAAAGGCAAGCTAAAAGACAATCTCTCTAAACATTTTTATAAGGAACCTTCCTGCTTTTTGATTCTTATAAATGTGTCCTCTTTGTAAAAATAAGCTGCTCTATCCCTTAAGCTCACTTCCTTTATATTTTAGGAAAAAGTTCTTTTCTTGACTACCTGTTTTAATTTAAATTAATAGATAATAATAACTTTAATTTAATTCCTTCATTTTAAAAAGATTTTTCTTATGTTGTCCAGTCATCTAGTTAAAATTGACATGATATTCGGCCTCAGACATATTCACATTAAAAAAAATTTCTTTCAAAATTTTAGATTAAATTTTTTAAAGGTATTGTCAGATTATTATACAAGGGTTGGGATTTCTTTAGGAAAAAAGTATATTTTTTTCAAGACACTGAAAAGGACAGGATATAATTATGATCTAAAAATAACCAGTACAATTGTTTAGCAATAACTCTTGGCTTGTATTTAAACACATAAAATTTTATGTAGTACAAAAAAAAATTGTAAGTTTCCCTGCATATCTCTTTTTAAAAATATTGTTTTCGTAATTTACTTTTATACAAAATTATAATATCTATTTAAGCTATTATAATATTTTATTATTTAACAGATTATGTCTTATTCCCATAAATAAATATAAATATGCATCTGTACATCTAAATAAAATGTGTGTATTTTATTATTTTAAGTTTACATATTGTAATTTTTATATAAAAAAATTTATTTAATTAATTTAATAATTCAGAAGAAATCAATTATTTCTGGTTCAATATTTATGGATTTCTTTTTTGAGGAGGGAGGGGAGAGTATAATAATGAATTATTTTATAAAAGTTTCAAATTTTTCTGTTATTTCAATAATGAGTGAAAATCACTTTTTCAAGTATACACATAAAATGGTACAGTAGGGAACCGATTATCCGGAACGATCGGGACCATCGCTATTCCGGATAACTGATTTTTCCGGTTTTCTGAATCGCTACAAAGAGCCGTTTGTTTATTGTTTAACAAAAAAATGTTTTTTTGGAAATAATCTTAAAAAGAAGAAAAAATGATGAAGGAATACACTAATGATTATTTCCAAAATGATGGTAAGGTAAACATCTTTCAAAAAAGAAAAAAAAATNTGGATTTCTTAAATTTTTGTTATTTTCAACTCTTTTTATTTAGTTTGTCATTGATGTCAATACATAGATTTATATGGGAAGGGAAAAATAGCCATCACACCCCCTTGTTGCACTTGTCTTTGAAAGTTTGCAGTTACTTCCACTATCATAAAATCATAATTATTTAGAATGTCTAAAGACCATAGAAAGAAATTATTGCCTTTTTAGAATAATAATGCCCATTTTTTAAACTTCTGCACCCTGCCCTTTTTTCTGCCTAGAATGAGCTCTGAATTACATAATATTACACATTTTGATGAATTTTGAAAGAGGTAAGTGAGCCCCCTTTTATGTGAGGATGTCCCCTGCCCTATTTTTATTTCTAAGGAGAACTTTGAATTTGTTATATATATCACTCATGGGCTGCAATAGTGGCACAACTAAAAAAACATGTGTTTTGGTCTAACAACAGGTGTAAATATGAAAATGCACATTCTTTTCAGCAGCAATACCAGCACAACTCTAGCTCAAGTTGAAGGTAATATTCGTTTAAGAAAGCTAAAGAATTTCTTATGCATTTCATTAGCAATGAAAACTTTAAACCCACTTATCACAAAACACGACTTTTTGAGTTGTGCAGCTGTTGCAGCCCATAAGCGATATATTAATATCAAACTTAGGAAAAATTAATCTATCCAATTATGAATGCCACTGTGACGAAAATAAATATTTTAAATTTGTTGAGAAACATCATAAACATATTAATACAAGAAATTTAAACATTATAAAAAACTCAGAACTAAGAAATTTAATGTTAAAAGTCACAAAATTTAGACCCATTTACCATACATCAATTCAGAAAATTCTAAAATACTTTCTTAATGTTCTCAATAATTCTTGTTTAAAAATATCAAATAAATTCTACGTTTGTTCTGTTTGGCTCGAGCAATATAACTCCAATACCTATTAATAATGCAATAATTAAGGGATTAATCAAAAATTATGTAAGCACTAAAGGGGGAAGTTTGAGATTTATTAATTTCTGCGGGGGAAAATAAAAAATTCAAAGAAAAAACTCTTAAAATTTCTTTTTTCAAAATTAAAATGTAAACAAAAAGAAAAATTGCACCTTTAAAATTTTAATAACAACTTTCCTTTTGGGAAAGTTTCCAATATATGGGTTACATATAGATAAAAAATTCCAACTTGCTCTCCAGGAACAGATAGGGAGTATTCATTTTGGGTAAAATAAAGAGTCAAAGTTAAAGAATGCAAGAGAAGAAATTATAAACTAATTAAAATGAAAACTGCTTAAGAACTAAGCCATTGAATGCCCTGTCATTACTCTAAAAGTGAGTTTTGTGCTTTTGAGTTCTTAGAGCACACTTTAAATAGTCATGACACTCAGTTCAAAAATACGAGACAAAGTTTAATTTTTTATAACTTTCCCATCAAAGTAAAAATTTATATAAACTATAAATTTGAAGATAAGAATCTGAAGTAATATCAAATAAAATCCAGTAAAAATGTTCCCCGAAGTTCTTTAAAATCCAGAATCATGATAATTCTTAAAGATTTTAATTTTTTTTTTTTTTGTTGCAGTTTGTTTGATAAATTATTTAAAATATGTATGAAAGAGAAAAATGGTGTCACTTGAAAACTATGACCTGGGTTGTTAGAAAAGTCAACAGATAAATAAAAATTGCTTACATTTCATAAGTTGAAGAAATTTCCCCCATCTACATGTTTTTTTTTAAAGAAAAATTTGCAAGTTTAAAATCTATTTGGCACCTTGGCGATTGCAGTTGGCGCGACAGATACGGAAATATCCCCTTTTGCTGACAGTTTATTTTAGTTTCCTTACTTTGCTCTTATGTAATTTAACCTATATTTTGGTGTGCAGTATTTTAAAATCTCCTATGCAATGTTACAGGTAAAATATTAATTTAAAAAAAAAAATTAAGGATCTTTTTTTTTTAAATTTCTTAAGCATTTAAATCACAGTATTAATAAGTCATACCTCCAGCTATACCAACAGCACTGCCGGTTATTTTGGCGACATTACAATTAAAGCGATCAGTATTGATGCAATCAGCTATCTCTCTTAAACTAGAAACATTCTCTTTCCTAGAAGGAGTCCACTTAGGAAAATGTTTCTGAAAACTCTGTCGAGCCTTTTGTGCTTCATTGAAGGCATCGATAATCTCTTTCAGATTTCTTCTTGTTAACTCGAATTTATTAGAGAATTCCACATCATTCTCATCATCTGAAGATTCATCACTTAAATGACTGCCATTAGCCATGCTCTTAACAACTTCTCTAGCACTTTCAAAGATTAATGAAGCGATTAATTTTTCTTCTGCCTTAAGTGATTCAATTGTAGATGTATTGAAAACACTGTTAAATAAGGCCAAGTGTGACATATTTGCTTCGGTCATATCGTAACTTACATATAAAATCTTATCATCACATTAGTTTTAATCCATTTGATTAAAAAAAAGCAGCGAAGTGAAACCAAAACTTAACATGCGTTGTGTATTTAGTAGTAGCTAGAGTATATATAGAGTATATTTAGTAGTAGCTTAGAAGGCACTCTAGTAGTAGCCATTCGAGGATATATCAAAGATTCAGCATTGATAGTATGGGAAGATTGGCAAAGGGAAGTTTCCCTTCTTCACGCGAAGCTTCTTTGCTGGCTATGTTTACGAATCATATCACGCATGCGCAGTCGGAGCTTTCCCCACTTCGGAGGTTTTACTTTCAGTTTAGATTCTTGCCTCAGCTATTGCTGCGATAAGACGTATCCTCTGTATTCTAAATTTTATAATTTATCAAACACGTCGGTATAGCTTTTCCATAGGGGTGTTCAGGAATTCAAAATTGAAGTGAATTTAAATTTAAAACAGGTGTCTAAACATATGTTTTATAGATTTTTAAATGGATTAAATATTTAAAACTGATATATTAAATTGGTAACGTTTAAATGTTCAAAACTGAGTAATGTATTAATAAATTTAAAATTACATTTTAAATTTACTGTATTAGAAAAATCTATTAAGTTTGGAACAAGAAACTAAGAATACGATTTTCATAACCATATCTCTTATAGTCTAGTAAAATAAGATTTTTTTTAATAAAGAATCAATACCCTGGATTTTTTTTCTTCATAAAAAGCTTTGTTCTGTTATTATAAATGATACGTGAAAACTCCCCATCTTTCATGTGAAACCTATCCGCTTTTTGAAAGAAATGGGGTGATTTGAGGAGGAGAAGGGAGCCTATTTTCCGTGAGAAATATTTTTCGGTATAAATCTTCCCACTGAATTTTATGAGATCATTCCAAGACGATCAGTCTAATAGTTTAGAAGTTATAAAGATTTTATGCATAAAAAGTACAAATTTGTACTTGATCCTATTTACGCTTTTGATATTGCTATCTCAAACAGTAAGACATTGTTTTCTTTAACGTGTAAAATCTGTGTTAGAGAAGGACAATATCTGATTAAAAGTAACCCACAGAACTGTATATAATATGGAAAAGAGACTATTAAACTTTTTTTTTATAACTGTAGGTGAAATTTACCACACATTGTTAGAAATTAATTTAAAAAACAAAAATTTTAACACCCTTTTTCCAGTAGATATTACAAAAACTTACTTAATGTCATACGTTAGCCTGTTCTAAAATCTTAATGGGAAAAATTATGAGAAAACTACATTTTACATATAAAAGTAAATGAAGTATGGTTGTTGTACCTTCTTTCCAATGAAATTTGTAGATAAAAAGTCATCAGTCTTTCCCCTCTAGTTATTATTATTTTGTGTCTTGTTTAAAGAAGTATATTAATTTTCAAACATTTTTATTTGCAAAACCTTTTTGTTCTTCAAAAATATGCGTGTATTCACAGAGTTAAAACTTTATGTCTTATCGAGTTCTTTTTTCCTTCTTATTTATTTCTTTTTTGTATGATATATATTCTTTAAAGAACGCGCTGATTTAACAAATGAAAAATTATTTGAAGTTTGAACTCTATTATTGCTAGCATAATCAAGAGTTTTTTATATATATATATATGTATTTGTAGTAATTGTTGTGCTAATTTACATTTTTTAAATTTATTTCGTCTACTTTTAGAAAGGGGAAAAATAAACGAAATGGGCATAAAATTACTTAAAAACGATTATGAAAAGAAAAAAAATCAATTTTAAATTTAAAGAAAAATTAATCTACCGTAACGTGGAGTTATAAAAGGAAAGTAAATGGCATGACAAAGGGAAGATTTTTAATAAAAATTGATTCAGAAAATTGTAAATATAACTAATTGTATGACAGTCACACTTTATTTACAGTTTTAAGTTGAATGGTATAAATTAAAAAATGGGGTTATTTATTTACATTGGAAATTTTAAAAAAATCATGGGCGATTGTCCAATGTAACACAGGGGCGAAGTACTATCCAGAGGAAAGAACGTTGGTGTCGATTCAATGCAACAACAAGAAACTCGCATTTAAAAGTAATTTTAGTTTTCAATTTTAAATTGAATTGAAAATGGAAACTCTAAATCCTCAAATGCCTTACTGAAAAATTTAAGTGCCAAATCTTCTACTATTATAAATCTTTTGACACGGAATATGCATAAGCTTTATTTCTGGCATCATTTCTCCTCTCAAAATTCCAATTTACGCTCATTTAGTGTTAATTCAGCAACAATTTATTTTTAACGATAACCCCCCCCCCCTAGCCTTGGTTATTATTGGAATCAATCCATTTCTAACAATACTAAATTCACTGAATATTTTCTGTTGAACGCTGGAAAAGTTTAGGTCTGAAACCGAGTTACTTACAATTTCTTTTAAAATAAATATTTTCAAATTAAATAAAATGCTCAACAAAATTCGAGGCAAGATGTAATGTGAAATTTTTTAAGGGACAGTAAAATATGATTGATATTTCTATTTATATGGAGGAAAAAAAAAAACTAAGGAAGGATAAGAATTTGTAGTAAAACAATTGTTGTATTTATCCCCTATCACCTTAACTCATTCGATTGCTTTAGAGGTTTCCAACATACATGAGGCCAGGGGCCACAATTAAAAACACAAATCAAATGGCGGAACGCAACTTATCTAAATTTTATCTAGGACTCTTTTATGTTTGAAGGAACATTAGATATTACTGTCAGATTTTTACCAAGTTGTACAAAACAAAAGTATCGAATTACAAATTAAAATAAAAAGTAGATTTTTAAAAATATTTAATTGTTATTAATAATATTTTTAAAAATATTAAATAAATAATAAAAATTCGGGCTACAATAACTTTAATGTGCACCTATGTATTAAACAATTAATGTGCAACAGATATCTAATTGTTAAGATATAAAGCTTTAAAAAGGTTGGTATTAAAACTTACATTGTAGCACACAAAATATTCAATGGGAAAATTGAGGTTTGTCTGCTGCAACCACCAGAGAATAGACATTTACACTTTAAATTTAAAATTTACACATGTGTGCTTAAATATTTTGGTCCAAAATGAGTGGTTTCAAAAAGTTAAATCGAAGAATTTCTTCGAGAAAAATTCTGATACGCACATGCTAAATTATCTTGACAAAATACAAAAAAATGAAATAAAAAAGAGCAACATACACGATTATTTTTGTATTTGAATAAATATTTTCTTGGATGCAAAACCTGAGAAATAAATTTTTTTGCACCGTCGGTATGTTAAATTTCACAGAAACGAAGATATTAAGTTTTTATTAACGAGAAAAGTATTTTAAACCCATATAGATTTTTTACGAAAATTGTCCGCAAAAAAAATGACAACTAATATTTTTTAGTTCGCGGGCCATAAAAAAAGGCTTCGCGGGCCGGATGCGGTCCTCCGAACCGTCAGTTGGAAACCCCTGCTTTAAAATAAGGTAAGACACATTGATTTTTAAAACGCATGACTGACTAATCGTAAATGAGTAACTTGTAAAATAGCTGTAAAAAACTTGTCTAATAGCTGATAACAGTTTTAACGAAAATTTGTCGGAATTTTTTTTTTAATGTCGTTATTTGTTTTGTTTTAGTTATTATATAGTTACTTAATTTTATTGTGTGCGGTGTAAAAAGAAATATCAAGAACTAAATTATTGTAAAGAATAAACATTGAATGCAAAATATTATGAAATAAACATTTTTCATTATGTTATTTTTAACTTGGATTTTGTTTATTAAAATATTTTGTTATCTATTGAAATATTTTTTTTCGTCTTATGGTTTACCTCTTTCAGATAGATACGTGTTTCCATTAAGTATGTAACATTGGCTATTTTTTTCTTTTGTTTTGTTTGCGTTCTCTACTATTTTAACACCTGACTTTGATTTTAACTCCATTTGATTGCTTTATATTGAATTGAGTACGTAATAATATTTGCGTTTAGAGCAGTGCAACCACTTTCAACTCTTGTAATAATTTATACTTTTAGCCAAATAATGATTTTTGAAATATAGATATAGGGGTATGAAAGTTTTATAAGAATTTTGAAGAGGTTGAATATAATATATTGTGAGTCTCAAATTTGTATGAGGCTCTTTTTTTTAAATTAAATATTTTATTTATTCCAAGTTCATAATTTCCAGAAAAAATAATATTGGTGAATTATTGTTTTGAAATAATGGATTTCTCAAAAAATAACTTTTCTATTTCTTTTAAAGTAATTATCTTTGTAGAAATAATAAAAATAATCATTTTTAACTAATTTAATTTCTTCTTACAATCATTACATTTCGTCAAATGAAAAGTTTTGAGCAAAATGCCGTTATTTGAACTCAAATTTAAAAGCTTAAAACGTAGGGCTACATCCAAATTACTAAAAACATCTTACTTTTAAACTTTATATTAAAGTAAAATTTCTTCGCAACCCAATTTCAATGAAAATAATACCTACCTTATAAATAACTTATTTCATTTTATGTATTTAATAACTTAATTTTTTTATTTTTTAAATAACTCAAATATTTAAATTTTATTTTATGTATTGCGTCATATTTAAATTAGAGCAGACTTTTAGTTGTCAACGTGCAACATTATTTAATTATTATATATTTATTACTTTGTTGATCGAAAATAAATTTGTTTAATTTTCTTTAACAGTAATATGTTTAAAGTTACTAGTTTTGTAAAATTTAGTTTTTTATAATAATTGTTTTGTAGTAAATATTACATTGTTACAATTTTAAAGACCATAGAGAGAATTAGTTTATGAAATATATTGCAATTTCAAATCTAATCCAGGTTTAGTCTTTACATACATCATAAATAGTTGAATTAAATATAAGCTTACCTCCAAATGAATATAATTCTCTGAATGCATTTTTTGAACCGATAAAAAAACTCTATTGAAAAATAATTAAAATATGTAAATTTTCAAAAAAAAGTTTATTGATTCAAATGTTGGAAAAAAATTTAATAAAATGTAAATAAAAGGAAAATATAATAACATAGGTAAAGAAATAGTCTACAAAATTAAAATAAAACTGCACTTAAAAAATATACTAAAGACAACCTGTAAAGTTACACAAAATTTGAGCTCATCGTTAGTAAGTTTCCTGACAGAATCTCTAGAAGGTTGTTTTATTTGAGAATCAGCCTATAAGTTAGGACAAATCGCAGCACCCTATATCCACTGGTTACATCTTATTTCAACCCTAAAAAGGCGCCCCTAAAATTCTAAGAAACTTTCCATTTATAACCAGACAAGTTATCTTCTCGTACACCCTATAGATATGCCACACTCACGCTACTCCTTAAAAATGATGACCCATACTAAAGCTATCAAGAAAAATATAGATCAGAGTATTTTGAAGCTGTGAACATTTTCCTATCGTAAAAAGAAATCAGCAAACTGATGCTCCTAACTTAAGTGCCTGATGTTCAAAGGTATACGAAGCATCAGTTTATAATAAGGAAAGTGCCCCTAGCGGCTTACGATAACATTTCTGGTCATGTGTTCCCATGCAATTCTTGCCTTACTTCCTCCAAAAGTTTGTCACAACTTTTACGGGATACCCTCCTGTATATCAAGGAACAACAACATTACAAAGAGCAATGAGTTTGAAGTCGTGTCGAGGTTTAGTTCATTAATCAAGTAATGTTTAATTTCGGAGGGGGTTTTGTCCCCAAATCCATCCCCAAAACTACGCCACTATCCTATAGTTTGAAGTTCCTAGGACCAGTGTCGGATTAAGCTTACGCGGGGCCCTAGGTCATTCAAATTTTTAGGGCCCTTAGATAAATTTTTTTTTCTCGTATGTTTTTTATTTATTCAAATATAAAAGTATTTATATATCTTTTCATTTAAGAAAGCACATTTAAAATAAAAATAAATAATAAATTAAATTTTACTTTTAATTAAATTTGAAATTTGATTAAAAGTGACCAGTTGTATGAGTTTTTTTCTAGAGTATATAAAACAATAAACAAACATTTACCTTTTAGTAAAAAATTTTGTAATTATTTATTGATCATATAGAATTACGGACACTAAATAATTATAAAACACTAAAAAAATTATGAGACACTTCAGTTGAGGCACTAAATAGCTTCTTTTTCATTTAAAACATGTCAACAACAAATTAACTCTTTGCTTCTTGTTTAAAGAAGTCTCAGCTCACTATAGTACTGCCTTTAATTTTTCGCGCGCAAATCAAAATAGCAAATTTGAACTTAAAACATTGATAAATCTTATTACATAAACTTTAATAATGCTTATAAATAATAACTAAAATAAGTAATAAATAAATATAATTAAGATTATGTAAAAAAATTATCGTATATTATTATATATTTGAAATTGATTTTTTTTTAAAAAATATTATTGTTTTTCTTAATTTTGTAAAATTTATTTTCAAAAAATCCATTTTAAGGGGGCCTCTAATCATTGGGGGCCCCAGGCCATGGCTTAATGGGTAATCCAGCACGGCTTAAGACGTCCATCGATTGAAAAAGAGAAAGATTAACATTGACAACAGTTATATAGATCTCTTCAAAATATCTTACACGCTTAGGTGGAATATATTAAGAGCCTTTAATACCATTTCATCTCGTGAAACCATAATTAGCCATGTAAGATAATTATTTTTAATGATATACTATTTCTGAGGAAAAACTTTTAAATGATTACAGATTAGAATCAAAATATATTTTTAGAGATTATTTACTTTTAGATAATGATGTTCAGTAGTTTATAATTGCAGATAATTAATTATTTCTTAAAGATACAATAAATAACGAAAGAAAAAGAAATATATTTATAGAAGAATATATTTCTACTATGGATTTAAAAAGAAATAATAATTTAGAGCCCAGTAAGAAATATTTTAATAATTTTATACTTTGTACCGTACCCGAAGCGTGAAAGGTTTCCCGAATTTCATTTGTAACCAGTATATATACAGGCAGAAATATTTATTTATAAATTTTTAATGTCGAATCAAACTGCGAAATTTTGGTGAATCATAGAATGAGTGATATTTTCTTTTAAATCTCATTTTCAATAAATAAAATAAAGTAATATACTAAGGCAACGGTAATAAAATAAGTTTTTCCATTTAAATCCTCATAATTTTTAGCAATAGCTTTTTTTCCAGAAATTATTATAACAGAAATTTGATTCACAGCTTCAAAAAAAAAAATTTTCTTTTTACAAAATGCAATAAATAAATATAATAAAAAGAATACTCAAATATATATAAAAAGAATACTCATTAACCACACTGAGTTATGTACTCATCCCTGCCGGGATTCGAACCCGGGACCTTTGGATTAGAAGTCCAACGCGCTATCCACTGCGCTACAGGGACTCGTCCTGACGAGTGAAATAAATAAAAAAATTTCAGATAGTTAGCTTTAAGATCTTTTAATTTTGTTACGTTCATAAGTGCAGTTAAAGAAACAGGTTAAAAACAAAATATATAATCAAAATCGCACGTTGCAATGCTTTAAAAATGTAAAATCTTTTTAAAAATTGTGTTACGTATCGAGTGATATATATTTAATCTAGGCCTAATATTTATTCATTACTTCTAAGTGTTTTATATATTTTTTTCTTTCTGAATACGGCCTCTACAAATTACCGCTTATGGGCGAAAGGTAAACAGTATGTTATAAGTGAAATACTGTTTTGTATATTCGTCTTTTGTTCTTTTTATTATTCAGGAAAACATTTTTGTCGTAGTCATATATGATTATTCGTATTATTTTTAAAACAAGTTACTATATTTTAGTATTTCTGTAATCGGCTTGGACGTTTAGTAAACATACAAGATTTGCTATGGAAGAATTATATAGCAGCGATGATTCAGGAGATGGTAAATAATTTTAGTTGTTTGAAATGTTGTTCATGTTTTTACAATTTAGGCATGTTAAAAATGCATCTATTTTGTTTATTTCGCACCTAGTCATTCCTGTAATGTTTGTGTTTAAAATACGTGTATTCATTCTGTAAACAGTTCTTGAAGAAATTTATAATTTTTAATCATTATCATAATTAATTGCCTATTGTATTATTTTCATTTTACCTTAGATTCTATCAAAATTTATAACTCTTTTAATTTTAACAGGAATGAAGGTAAACTATAAACTAAAGTATTTAAAAAAATTAATAAAATATAAGCTTACATAAAAAATCTGCTTGATTTTAATTATGATCCAGAATTTTACTGTAATATAATTTGAAATTCATGTACACACACTATGTGGTTTGACTTGTAGGATTCCCTCAAGCAATTCCTACAAGTTTTTTCCTTCAAGTTTTCAAGTAAAAAATCCTTTTGTCGCTTTAGCAATTGTAGTTGGTTCAAATAGATACCAATATCAAATATTCCCAACTATTTTATCATAAAACACAGTTAGCATCTATGCTACTCTATTGCATTTTGTTATATTTCTTTAGAATTTGACAGTGAATCAATTTTTGTTGTTTAACTGTTTAGTCTCACTTGATGTGTTTAGAACATCTATGTGTAATGCTCTAGTGCATAATCGGGGTTTTGCCTTTATTTTCTTGTTTCTTTTTACCTGCTTTGTCAGTTACAACACATAGTAACTGTTTTATTGTAAAACACAGTATAACATCCATGTTTCTCTACTGCATTTTGTAATTTTCCATTAAAATTTTACAGTGAATCAATTTTTGTTGTTTAACTGTTTAGTCGTACTTGATGTGTTTCGAACATCCACGTGTAATGCTCTAGTGCTTCATCTGGGTCTTGCCTTTATTTTCTTGTTTCTTTTCCTTTTTACCTGCTTTGTCAATTACAACTACAGTTAATTGATGAAGACAGCACTGACGATGAATTTCCCTAAAGAGCAAATTTTATCCTAATTGCATGCAATCCTGTAAATTATAAAAATAGCATAGGTAAAATAAACCTATATTTTTTAGTAGACAAAGAAGTTTTCAATCAAAGGGAAAGAAAGGAAGAAAATTATTTAAAACTTAAATTGAGGCAAAGATATCTTATAATTAAATGATAAATTCAAAAGTAGATACTGGAGAAGGGATGGCAAGTTTCTCCTACAATGAAGAAAACTGTTCTGGAGGAAATAAGTTTCTTCCAACCTGTTGGAAGAGATTTAAAATATTCTTATTAAAAAAGAAGTATTAAATGTTACAATACATTTTTAAAACAGATTATGATTGCAATCTAGTTTAAGAAATGATATAAATGTTAATGTTAAAGTATTTTTTTTAATTTTTTTTATTTTATTTAATTTTTTTGTTTTAAAAAAATTAATAAAATGAAAAAAAAAGTTGCTGGAGAAATGAAAAGTACCTTTAGCTACTTAATATTTCATTTTTAAATATGTGTAAATATAAAAATCAGCATTTGAAAAGAAAAATAAATTTTGTGATTTTTTTCAAAAATTAAAGTAGCTTTAGTCCTTCAGTATATTATGTAAATGAGTACAGTAAAACCCTATTTTTATGTAAAAATCTTAGAACATTAATTTTAAATCAAATATGTTAAATCAAGTTATATTAATACTACTAAATTTACAAATCACGTATTAAACATCTACACTATTTCAAATCACAACAGTTACAAAATAGCATACTAATTTGTATAATCAAGTACTGTTAAAGATGAATACTCAAATCGACTCTTACTTTATGTTGTACAGATTTTAGAATTCTGTTTGAAACTGAAATAAATAACTTGAGAATAGTTTTGAAGAGAATTGATCTGAAAAACTTTTAACTTTCTTGTGATATATTAAATTTAATTTCTTAAATTTAAGCTATTCTTATAAAACTTATTCCTAAACAATTATATTAGTCTTTTATAGTTTCTTTATTTTGTTTTGTTTTTCTGGACGAAATTTTTAAGCCTTCCTTTCCCCTATATATTCATACTATTTTCTTGCCTTTACGAAAGTAACCTAGGTACTATTTTGTTTCAAGAATTATAAAAATATTGCCAGATTATTATTGATGCCTAATTAATTATGATTGCAGGTATTGCTGGTATTTTGGTACGGTGATCATCACTTATGAAAAACTTAAAATATGAAATCAGCATTTTTTTAAAAAAAAATTCGAATCTGCAAGAATGGAATCATTGCAGTAAAAAAAAAAAGATATGCTCAAACCATCCTTTATATAAAATCATAAATGCCCTTTCGAAAACTAAAATTTTTGTGCGGCATATGTTTAAAATAATTAAGAACTCTGCTCTTTATTTCTTCTATTTTCTCATCTTTGGAAAGCATATAAATAGCAAATTTTTTGTGCTCTGCCAACAAACAAAGTTACAGACTTGGATTACACCTCTTAGGGAAATAAAAAAAGGTTAGTTAAAAAATTATAAAACAGGGATTGTAAAGGATACGAGATTGAATAAAAATGTCGATCATCATTGAATGTCAATAATTATCACTCATTGAATAATGTAAATCTATCTTCAATTGTGGTGTAACTACCACTATAAATATTAAATACCAATTCACTAGTATATAAGACATGTTAACTTGATTCTATCAAGAGGTACCTTTTGATTGATGAAGGTTGGCATAGTCGATTTATAATTCCCCACAATGGTGAGCCGGACGTGATAGGAACTTGCCAACATTGATGGATGGGCCACATTAAACAGTTGATTTGCTTCAAAAAAATAATAAACTGCTCAAAGAAAAGAAGAAGAAAAAATCCGGTGAAGTAATAAACAAAAATGAAGAAGAAAAAAAAATTGACATAGTCGATTTATAATTCCGCACACAATAAATATCAGAAAAGTATTTAATGTTTTAAATGAACTTTGCAGAAAAGGATATACTGAAAGTTGTGAACTCCCAAACCATGTTGAATCTTTAATTTTAAATTTCCTGAGTCAAACAAATTTTCTAATATTTTAAATCCCTTCCGTAAATTTAAAAAATATTGTTCATTTTTAATTGAAATAACAAATGTAGATTCAGTATTAAAATAAAATATAAATGTAGCAATCAATTTAAATTTTAATGTATATGTAAAGTTTAATTCTGAATTTTTTTTTCTAAGCATCGTTATTCAGTTTATTAAAATCAGCTGCCTTATATAACCAAATGTTCTCAAAACAGACACGATTTTAACAGTTGACAAATGCTGTAATAGCTTTTCTACAGCCTACTGAAATGTGTAGCTGTTTATATATAGTAGAGCCCCAGTTTTACTTTGCTTTGTGTTTTTATCTTGCTTCCTACATCATTTTCTGTTGTCTGTGAAAATTGACTATACCGATATTGTTAAAATATCCTGCTAATTAAGTTACACTTTTCTAGAAAATTCCGCTTTTATATGTTTTTCTGAAAGATCAAAATCATTTTTTCTCTACTAAGCCCATAGATACAAACATTTTTCAAGTTCTTTGAAAAAAACAAATGCTTTTTTTAAAAAAAAAAGCAAGATTTGTTTCTCAGCTGTTCATAGATGTTTCGTTCAGCTGTTTTTACAATTAGATGTTCCGTATATGTATGATTAGATGTACTTTCAAAGATGTTCTGTTCAGTTGTTCTGATGATTAATACAAGATGTAACAGGAGAGTAAAAAATTGAGATCTTACTGTGTGATCATAAGTCACTGGAATGGGAAATAAGGATTGTTTCAAAACTGATATCATGGGTTGTGAAAGGTGAATTGCTTGATCACATGCATGCGATCAAGGTCCTGAATGGGTTAATTCTTAAATGCTAAGATACAGAATGTAGTCTATATCTATAAAGGTTCTATTTATGCTTTTCAATTCAACTTAAAAATTTTAAATTAAGAATTATACAAATTAAATAACTATGAAAACAGTTTTAAAATTTTATTATCATTTTTTTAAAAAAGAATATTAATTATTTTTAACTTTCAGGTAAGTCTAACCGAAGTCCTTCTCCTGAACAAAGCTCTCATTCTGAAGCAGGGGATCAAAGTGATCAAGAGTCAGGACAAGTTGCCAGATCATATCGCAGTGAACGATCTGAAGCAAATGATAGTGACTCTGGTGATGGAAGAGCATCATCTCCGAATGGTCAAAGAGATTCAGATGATGCTTCTGAAAGACAGGATTCAGATCAAGAATCTAGAGGTCAGCAATCAGATGAGGAAATGCAACAATCTGATGCTGAAGCTCAACAATCTGGAGCTGAACATTCAGATGGAGAAGAACAGCAATCAGATGTTGAACAACAGTCTGAGGCTGAACAGATGTCTGAGGCTGAAGATGAAGCTCCACAATCCGGAGGAGAGCAGCACTCTGAAAATGGGGAACAATCTGATGTTGAAGCACAACAGTCAGATGCTGAAGCAGAACATTCTGAAGCTGAGCAATCAGGTGCTGAGGCTGAACAATCTGAGGGTGAGCAATCTGATGTAGAAGCTCAACGGTCAGATGCAGAAATGGAACATTCTGATGTTGAAGCACAACATTCGGATGCTGAAGTTCAGCAGTCAGATGCTGAACAATCTGATACTGAGGCTCAACAATCTGATGCTGAAGCAGAGCAATCTGATGTGGAAGCTCAGCACTCTGATGCTCAGCAATCAGATCCTGAGGACCAACAGTCAGATGCAGAACAGCACTCAGATGCAGGTCAGCATTCTGATGCAGAGCAACACTCTGCTGGGGAAGAACAGCAATCAGATGCTGAGATGCAGCATTCTGATGCAGAATCTGAGGCTAGGCATTCAGATGCAGGATCTGAGGTGCAACACTCTGATAGGGAGAGTGTTAAAAATGCATCCGGAGATGATGCTTCTGAGCATCAAGTGTCAGATGAAGAAAATGATAAAAGTGGTTCTGAAGATGAGCACAATTCTGCACGTAGTGCTACTCCACAAAGTGCAAGAGTTCCATCAGATGCAGAATCTCCAAGGGGTAGTCCAGTTGCCTCTGATAGGGGTAGCCCGGCTGAGGAACTTTCTGATAAAGCACATTCTGATGCCGAAAAAGAACAATCAGATGTAGCGTCTGACAATGAGCGATCTGATGATGGTCGAAGAGAAGGTTAAAATTTTACTTTTTTCTTAAATTTGCTTTAAACCCACTAGCAGTTTCGCCTTTTTTATTTTTGTTGTTTCCAAATGTTCACAGTTTTTTTTTTATACAACTGTTGTGAAGACTAATTTCCCCCACCCTCCAATTAGAAAACTGATATGAAGAATTGTTTTTCTCCAATCTAATTCTAAATAGGTGGGTGTTCCATCTTAAAAAAAAAAAGTGAGTTTTTTTTTTCGTGTGCAGGCCCATTTGTAGGTAGAAAAAGGAGTGAGATTTTTAACGTGCATTAGGAGTATAAGAAAATTCGTCTTTCTACATGTAGTACTGCCGGTCACTATGTCATGAGTAGACAAAACTATTACAAATACTTCATTACAGAATTCCCATGGTATATTATTATAATATTTATGTATACAGTCGGACTTCTATTTAACGAACTTCCATTTTGCAATTTTTTTCGAGGTACCAAGAACATTTTGGAAATTTCTTTGTAAAATAAGTTCCAAATAACGAAGTGAATTCTCTATTTAACGAATTTTTCTTTGAGATCCACTTTCCTTATTTCTCAAAATATTTCAGAACATTTCAAACTTATTAACACATTTTATGGGGGAAATGACCTCATATTGATTTTCATAACCACTGAATTTTTAGAGAAAGCAGTAAAACCCCTTTCCCTTTTTGTTAGCATTTCAAACGAAAAATTCAGATAAAACAGATTTTATCAGTAGCAATTACACTTAAGAACGCATATGGTAATATATGTTTAAAATTACTTTTATAATAAATACAGCTATAATTTTATACATAAATTTAGCTTTTTTTAGTTGAAATTGCATGTAGCATGATAGTGTAACACTGAATAAATTTTTGCTCTATTCTTGCTTTCCATGTAGATTTCTTTTATGTTTAAGATTTATAAAATAAATAGTAGATACTAATTTACAAGATAAAGGTGTATCAATTGCTTTTTTAATTATATCTAATGTGTATGAATTTAAAACATGTTTTGTGTTTAAGTATTTCGAAAGGTGATTTTCTATTTAAAGAATTTTCCATAAAGCAAACTTATCGTGATTTAGTGACTTCGTTAAATAGAGGTCTGACTATATTTTTCTTGTTGGTAGCAAAAGTAATATATAATGATATTTTAATTAATAATTTAACCAATAAATTTTAAATTAATTTTACTCTCCACTATTTATAAGTAATTCAAATAAGTGTAGAAATACACTAATGAATGGTCATTCACTTAAATTTTGAAAAAATTTCATAAAAGTTATATTTATTTTGAAAATTATACTTTCATTTACATCCAGTGGAGAAACTTCAAATGTTGGAAATACACTAATGAATGGTCATTCTCTTAAATTTTGAAAAAATTTCATAAAAGTTCTATTTATTTTGAAAATTATACTTTAATTTACATCCAGTGGAGAAACTTCAAATGTTGGAGGAACCCAAATATTTACTCTTAATTCAGAAATACTTATTTATATAAACACATTGTTATTCTATCCATTGCCAACAAAATTTTTTACTTCTGTTCTAAGCATAATACTAGTTTTAGGCAATTTTTTTTGCTAAGTAATAAACGCCAAGAGAACTGTAAAATCTAAGTAAAATAATTAATAAAAATAAAAGAATGTGAATATAACTTGTTTTGACTCTAAAACTTACCTATTGCAACACTTCACTAGAAGACTCTTCCCTAGAGCCTTATATCACTAAAGAGTGAATATAATTTTTTACGAAAAAAATTATTATTGATTAATTTATTGAAGAAATGTACAAAGATTATCAATTCAAAAATGGGATTCTTGTTTCCACGTGAGGCTGCAATGTACTCTTTAATTCTCAATAAGAAAAAATATACTCAATATTTCAGTATCGTTTTGATCATAGATTACGGTTAGGATCACCTTGAATAAGAATAGGTGGTTCTGTCACTCTATTCATTCATATACCTGTTTTTGAAATAGTTTTCTTAGAAATAAAAATCAAAAATAAAACTTTGATAGCTACATTGGAAAGAATGGACTGGTTCATTCTTCCTAATGGGAGTTAAAATAACATTGCATTGATTTGATGGAATAGTAAATGAGCCTTAATATGTTGGTCATTATAATGGAAGGGTCATCAGGGGTCTGTCCAGGCCAAATTTACTACCGTTTAGCGGTACCTTCACAAATTCAACTCTAGGAAAAAATGGTTGTTTCACAAAATACTTTTTCTTAAAATTTCATTTTTGTATCCCGTAAGAAATGATAAATCAATATTTTTGTGTTGATTTTTTAATATAATTTTTAATTTTCACAAATTATATCTAAATTTTCATAAAATAGGTACCTCTCAGAAAAATTTAGACAGACCCCAGATCATAGTAATGGTAATATAAACTGTTTCAAAAAATATCCTGCTTTTTTTGGAAAATAGTCCTGATTTATTGTTTTTGCCTACTGTTATGCTATTTACTTTTTTATATTTTATTGTGAATTCTTAACATTTTACTTGTGGTAGGTACAATAACTGAATAAGAATAGTAGTTTTTAAGAATATTAATGACTGTATTCAAAAGGTTAAGAATGGAAATAAGTAAAAAATTATTTACCTCTTACTTTATATTCTTGAGTGTTGTATGAATAACTTTCTAATGTATTTTTAAGACTTAACAAATTTTTGCAGATTCAGATGATGAAGATGTGGTTCGACCAAAAAAGAAACGAAAAACTGTATCTCATGAATCAGGTAGCAAACATTTTTTTAAAAATTGAAATGCAACAAATTAAATATATTTTTGAATACATATATTATTGAATATTTATATATCTTTTATATATGTAAAATGAAAAATGTATAGAAATAATGCGTATTGTTTATACTTGCTTTTTAAGTAGTATTTATCCATTATATTATCTACTTGCATGTTTGTGTATATACTATGCATGTACAGTGCGCAAAAAAGAAACAAAACATCCTGTATAATTTTTGATCTAATGACTGGATTTTCATGTACTAACTCCCAATATTAATGGTATAGAGGGTGTGATCTCAAATATGCTAGTTAAAGCAAACAATATTTTAATTTATGAAGTCAATTTAAAATAAATTTAAAATTGTTTAAATAAATTTAAAAATGTCTGCACAGAATTATAAATTTGTTCAGACAAAATAATGTGCATACAATAATAATTTTTTATAATAATTTATTGTTTTTTCTTATTTTATTCCAATAATAGCTGAAAAATTTTGAATTGTAATGTATATAAATTTTAACATCATCTAAAGGAATGTAATTTTATATGGAAAAATACCAAATTTGAATGAAATCGGTATAATAGTTATTGTGAAAGTGAATTTTAAAATGTCAGATATTTAAAATTCTGTTTCTCAGGCGCTATTAGATTGATTTCATTCAAACTTAGTATTTTTTCATAGAATGAGACATTCTTTCAAATGGTGTTAAAACTTGTGCACTTACAATTCAAAATTTTTCGTCTTATTTAATGAAATAACAAAAAATAATAAGCATTCACTAGAATAAATTTTTTTACATAATTATCTTAGGTAAACAAATTTTATAGTTTTGTGAAAACATTTTCCATTTCCTTAAAATGTTCTTTAGATATGGTGAAATATGCAAACAGTAAAATTAAGTTTAAAGGAGTTCAAATTTACGATTTCTTCTGAGCATTTGAAGATATGGTCCCAAGTGCTTTCTTAGGAGCATGTTTCCCAGATTACCCTGAGAAATATGGCCCTACTCCCTATACTTTGGGAGATCGGGAATCATAACATTGGGGGGAAAAAAATTTTTTTTTGTTGCATTTATACAAATAGTTGATCTTATTTGATTTGGGTGTAGATATTTTATATCTGAAGTTACTTTTGCCCCATAGCCTACAGATTTTTTTTTAAATAAATTTTTTTGTCCACTTTCTTTCGTTAATGTAACTGAGGGTTTGTGATAAATGTTGCATGGATTGCGTAAATGTTGCGACTCCTTAGAATCTTGCCACAACATATTTGCAACCCTATGTTATTTATAATATTTTGAAACGTGTACATTTCGACTAAAAATGTCCTTTAAAAAAAAGAGCTGTAGCTTGGAGAGAAACCGATAGCAGATTTGAAATCAGCTATAAGAAGGTATCTGAGATCTGTCAAAAAATATCCTGCAATAGAAAAAAAAATTATTTCCCACTGTAATTGATAAAAAAGGGTTTATATCGAGTAAATACATTATTTTTTCGTAAATTGTTGCCCTGATTTTTTCTTTGGTCTATTACAAAGCCTGTGCTAGTATACCTAGGAAAACTTTATTGCAAATAGTAATGTTTTTTGGTAATCACTGTGAATTTTTCTAAATTTCTTATAATAAAAAAATTACTGATTTTTAATATTAAAAAGCAATAAAGTAAAATTATTTGGTTTAACAAAGAAATCTCAACTATAAATGTAAATCATATTTACAGAGAAAAACTTACTGACATGATTGTAAAATATATTTTAATTAAATTTTCTTTCAGATTATACTGAAACAATTTTCATTTTATGTCATGGAACAAAAATGAATGCAAAACAATCGTAAGGTTTTATAGTGGCAGCAGATGATTATAATTAACTTATACTCCAATTTAAATAATAAAAAATTTCATTTCATATTATTGTTTCTTTAATAATAAACTTAAATAATATACTAGCCTGGAGCCTTAATTTCCATAAACTCGCTTGGTCACATTGTCTGTTTAGAAATGCTTTACCTCTACTTATAGTCTTGTAAATATTAAATATAAAATTTATGAATTGTATTTTTTTTAAAGTTATTTTTACTTTTAACATCTTAATTTATTTCAGATTCAAATGAAGATAAAGAAGAAAGGGGCAGTGAGAATGAAGATGCCTCTGGAGATGGTAAAATTTATTTATTTATGATTTTTTTAAGTTGAGGTTTTCGACCCAACATAAACTTAAAAAACCCCAATAAAACCCAGGCTTGAATAGGTTTTTGGTGGTTTTATTAACCATAATCAAACTCTGCCCTAGGTTTAAATCAATTGTTATTTCTTGTTTGACTTTGAGCCCGCCTATAAAACTTATAGTATAACTTTAGTAATTTGAATTAGAAAACTAACTCAATACTGATTGTTTATTTTCTGGCATTTCTAAGTAAAATCTGTTCTATACATATCTTTTTTTTTCTGATAAAATCAAATAACTATAATGAATATAAATAAATAAGCATTATTATGTTGGAATCCAAAATGTTTGCTGGTTTTATTTTAATAAGATAATGAATCTGTAACTTAAATATTAATTGTACAAAAAACATTATTTTACAAATTTCATAAACAATGGAAAACAGCCAAATGAAGAGAGCATATTTCTCTGACCAACGCAGTGTTCCGATTATAAATTCCAATAACTGACTTCAGTTCAGCTATTTCTGCTTGTTGCTGAATTGAAGACTGATATCATTGAAACCGTAGATAATATGGATGCTACTGTGCACTATGTATTTGTAAATGGTATGCAACATCATGTATTCTAATCTATATTGGTGAATATATTGACTGTTAAGAGTAGTGTTTTTACTTTAGTACAACAAAATTTTCCCCCTCTCCTTTTATATAATCCATTTTTTTCACACCTGGGTTGGACAAAAAGTGAGTGAGTATATAAATATTATATGTATTTAGAGGTCCTGATATAAATGTACCAAAAAATACTAAACGAGCTCCCATGTTCGATTAAGCCTCCACCCATAGTTTCAAAGGGTTTAAAAGATTTCATAGACATAGTTTCAAAAGATTTAAAAAACCAACAACATTATTCATATTAAGATGAATGATTCTTTTTTTAAAAAAATTAACAGGAGTATCTGCAGAATTTAAGAAATTAAATATCGCAATTAAAAACTTAAAATTGCAATTTCGATTTATTAAATTTTAATAAAAAAATTCAAGAGATTTTAAAAAGCAAATGTGATTCATATTCACGGGTTTATATAATCACACATCACGATTCGTAATCGCACGACTTAAAAATCCAATATCACAAATTGTGTTTAGTGTGTTTTTAAAATTGAATATTACGATTCATATTCACATGATTTTAATATCAAATATCGATTTATGTACATAGCTTTTTATGTGGTATTTAAAAAAAAAATTTGTTCTCAAGCTATATAAATAAATTCTTTTGTTCTTTTCTTTAGAATCGATAAAGAAGAAAAAAAGGAAAAGAAAGTTTAGTGGTGACAGTCAAAATGATTCTGATCATGGTATGAAAGAATTACTGTATTTTTATTATATTTTTACAGTTTTATTTGCCATTTTATCTTAGTGTTTAAGTTAAATTTTTTTTTGTTTTTTTAAGAAAAATTTGTTACATTATTAAATTTCTCTCTTATAAAAAGTTGAGTTTTTTTGCATGCATTTAAGATAATTAGGTATCTTTACAGAGCTTGTTTTATTTAGGTTATAGAAACTGTAAAAGAAAATAAATTTTGTCAAACCCATTAAAATCTGAGCTTAATTTATTTTATAACAACTATTAAATGTCATGAAGTCATCTAGAAATTTCTAAAAAAAAAATTCTAAAGCTTTCCAGTAAGTGTGGTGGTTAGAGTCTTCACTTTACTTGCCACTGCTAGGACCCGGGTTTGAGTCTCCTTGTTAAAGACTCGGATTTTATTGAATTGTACTTTCTTCCTTTGTGTCTTAGTGATTTGTTCTTAGTAGTTTCTGAACCATGAAGGTCCTCAGATGGTTAGGCAGCTAGAGAGAGTGGTGTCAAGTTTGAGTTATTACTATCACCCTGGTGCCCTCCTATATAAATATTGGTATAGTGCATGCATGTGCCAGTATGGTCTCCAGATTGTTGGCAATAGTGTAGCCACTTTAGCAAGCGCCACTTTCATTTAACAACCAAATAAATATGGTATGAATGAAACCAATTTATGAATAAAAGATGAAATTAAAATACCAAAAATTCTCAAATATTATATCTGAGCTGTGGTGACTCATGGGATAGAACGCTCCCCTTCCAATGAGTTTAACCAGGTTCGAATCCCAACTATGGCTGGTCTATACGAATTCTGCGCCTGTCTCGCTCTGATCACATAAATGTCTTAGTTACAGATCATGGGTCCCTTGCCGTTAGGCTAACCCTGAGAGGTTTTGCTGGTTTCTCTCTCCATGTAATGCAAATGCGGATTAGTTCCATTAAAAAAGTCCTCCATGAAGACAATTTCACCCAATACTTGATCCAGGAGCTCCCTTGTCTTCTGAATCGGGTTTAAAATTACGAAGCTACGGAGTTTAATATTAGTACTCGTAAACTTATTCGGCTCGTAAACTTATTCGTAAGTCGGCTGCTCAACGACTGCGATAAAAATAAATAAATGAAATATTATATCTCTTAATCCAATGAAACAAAGCTTTTCCTTTTGGAATGTTTTGTGCTATTGAATGACAATGTCATAAAGAGCATAGGTTCCCTATGTGGGAGTTGATTCCCCCTCCCATGAATGGGGAAGACTTTTAGGGGGGAACTAGCATGATTATAGCTATTATAGGGATGTTAGAATGTCTTTAAATTATGGATGAAATTAGTATCGAGTATGTTTTAAAGTTCTTACATTTTTTGGTTTGATATTTAAGTTTGTATTGTTTTTTTCTTAAATATTTAATTTTTTAATTGAAACTTTGAAAGTGATATATTGAATTTATTTGTATGCAACCACATAAAAATTTTGTTTAATATATCAGTTATTTTCAATTGCTAAAAGTTGTGATTATAAATTTGTACCACAAAAAAAGAAAATGTAAAAAGTTTAAAACGTTTTTAATAAATATTTATTATTGTTTTTTTTATTATTCTATTTATTTTTTATTTTTTTCTAAAGAGGTGTTAGGAATTTTTTGACTTGTAAAGTGGCGGATGAACCTAAAAACGTTGGGGACTTATGATTTAAAGTTTCTTAAGAAACAAAAAAAAAAGCATTTTAGAATACAAAAACCAAAAGTAGCGTAGGCAGAGCTAATTAAAAGAGCATTCTTTGCTAATTAAAAATATTCAAATACATTGTTTCTTAATTTGAAAACATTAAAAATGACATTTTTTTTTAACTTTTGTATATGCAGTATCACTTAATTTTTCAGATTCCAATTTAGAATCTAAGAAAAAGAAGAGATTGATTATCGATGATTCTGATGGAGGTTGGTAAAAATAATTTTTCATTGTCTTTTATTTTATTTACTGTGGTTTGAATCATAAGTAAAAACAAAACTCTTCTTAGATTCAGGAGAAGATCGTCCACGTCAACTTGATTCCGATGCTGGTTAGTTTGTTTTCTTATTATAGGCAATTAAAAATGAAATCTGGCTTTTATATTATCTGATAACAATGGCTGCTATTATTTACATAAAAAGTATCAAAAGTTGGTTTAACTTTCCAAAATTTGTCAAAAACAAAATAGTCACAAAATTATTATGCATGTTAAATATATTCAATCTCATGGTACTTATATACTGAAGCCTGTCATTCTGGTCATTGTTATACCCATCACTATCAAATGTTTAAAACATAGCAAATTTATATATAAATACATGCAAATGGATAAATGATAGTATCTAAATTAGGTGTGCACAACCTTTTTGAGTGAAGGGCCACTTGCACAGCAGGTTGGATAACGAAGGGCCGCACATGTATTGAGACATGTTAATGACTAATATAGTAATGTTTATTTAAACATTAGCGTTCTATTTTTTTATCAATAAACTTAGTAATATATTTGTAAAAAATTAAAGGTGTTCCATTTTTAGAATTCATTCAAAAGTAAAAAAACTTATAACATTTTTTTTACAAAAAAAAATTGCTATTTTTATCATATGAACAATAGATTTATCAAAATAAATAAACATTGAAGAAAAGTTTTTTTTTAATCATATCATGCAATACGAAAATTCATTTTAGAATTACGAGGCGCATCCAGAAAGTAAGTTTCTCAATTTTTTTTAAAAAAAA